>NC_084510.1:11694770-11884770 GCF_024500385.1 Phyllopteryx taeniolatus
AAAAATCTATATGAATATAAAACTAATGGTTTGGAGGTTTATGTAAAATATTGCTTTTTTTTACTCATTAAGGACTGAAAAATGTAAAAGCTTTTGGCTTTGCCAGAGCCACACTGTAGTTGTGCGGCGGCAAAGGTTTAAGCTGAACTTCAAACTTTGATAAACGGCACAAGCAGATCATTTTGTCGTCACAGAATTAATTGTTAATATAAATGAAATGTAAAATATTTCACACCGCGTTGCTATTCGAATCTACCGATCCCTAAATACACAAAGGCAGCAGTCTGCAGTTGTTGTTTTTTTTTTGTAATTTTTGTATTTTGTTTTTTGTATTTGTTTGCATTTAAAATGCATGCTGTTGGAAAGGTCATTCGTGCAGACAGCCAAAGGTTATGTCACTTGGTTCTGCAGCTAGGGGTCCAATCATATTAAGGCACTTGGAAAAATAATTCTTAAGGGTCCGGGCTAAACTGGACTATAGCAATTTAAATACATGAGTATAATATTTTTATTTCACCCACTGCACATACACTATATTGGCGAACGTATTCAGACACCTTTATTAATTACACAGTCTGGCTTTGGCATACCCTTAGCTCCCACTGAATAGTAATTATTTATTCTACAACTCCATAATTTGTATGCTTCCATCTTTTGTGGGAACATGTTTGGAAGAAGTCTCTAACCTGGAAGAACTTCTATACAGTATGTTCTTCCAATTTTCAGCTGTCCCAATACTTTTGTCTATATTAGTAGTGTCAGGTAAAAAGAGAAAACTTACACACACACACAGCAGTATTTCCTCAAATATTTTGTTGAGCCTTTCTGGCCTTTTCTTTGAGCCTTTTTTTTACAGTGCAATCAGAAAGCATTCACACCCCTTCACGTTTTCCACATTTTGCTGTTACAGACTTATTCTAAAGCTGATTTGAGTATTTTTTTCTAGAAATCAACAAAATATCCCATAATGACAAAGTAAAAACATATTTTCAGACATTTGTGTAAATTTATAAAAAAATATATATAAACATTCAAACATATTAGGTAAATAAGTATTCACACCCTTTGCTATGACATTGGAGAAGAAGAGGCACTGCTCATCACCTGGCTAACACCAACCCTACTGTGAAGTATGGTGGTGGCAGCATCATGCTGTTGGGCTGTTTTTCTGCTGCAGGAACTGGGCAACTAGTCTGCATAGAGGGTAAGATGACAGTTCCCAAATATAGAGAAATTATTCAAGAGAACTTGCTCCAGAGTGGTCTGGAACTCAGACTAGGGCGTCAATTCACCTTCCAACACGACAATGACCCAAAGCTGGCTTCAGGAGCAGCCTGTGAATGTCCTGGAGTGACTCAGCCAGAGCCTGGACTTGAATCCAATCGAACATCTCTGGAAAACCTAAAAATGGCTGTCCACCGACGCTGCCCATCCAACCTGACTGACCTTGAGAGGATCTGCAGGGAAGAATAGGAGGAACTGCCACAAAACAGGTGTGCCAAGCTCACAGAGACATACCCAAGAAGATTTGAGGCTGCGATTGGTGCCAAAGGTGCATCAACAAAATATTAAGCCAAGGGTGGCAATACTTAAGTATGTACCTATTATGTTTAAATGGTTAGATTTTCAATAAATTTGTCTGAAAATATATTTTGACTTTGTCATTATGGGATATTATATGTATATTTCTTTTAAAGAAAACTGTACTCAAATCAGCTTTAGAATGAGTCTGTAACAATGCATAATGTGGAAAAAGTGAAGGGGTGTGAATCCTTTCTGGTGGCACAGTATATCAGCCAGACATCACAACGCTGTATTGTCGCTATTTAAAAGAATGTGTGTTCATTCCCACCATGAACACTGATATCACTGGGGAACACGATCTTTGTTGAGTTAGGTCTGACAGCTGTTTTAAACTCATATTTGAATGCGGAATCAAAAACTGATATCAGTTTTCACGTCATGTTTTTTAACTATAGATCCCCGCTTTCTTGAAAAAAAATTAGAAAAATATTGTACTTAACAGATATGTGCTTGTTTTATAAAACTTTTCAAATATTGACATACAATGAAATATGAAAGAAACAAGCATGGCTGCAATATTTATTTAACACTATTATGTTTTACAAAGGGCGGCACGTTGGCCGACTGGTTAGAGCGTCAGCCTCACAGTTCTGAGGTGCGGGGTTCAATCCCCGTCCCCGCCTGTGTGGAGTTTGCATGTTCTCCCCGTGCCTGCGTGGGTTTTCTCCGGGCACTCCGGTTTCCTCCCACATCCCAAAAACATGCATTAATTGGAGACTCTAAATTGCCCGTAGGCATGACTGTGAGTGCGAATGGTTGTTTGTTTGTATGTGCCCTGCGATTGGCTGGCAACCAGTTCAGGGTGTACCCCGCCTCCTGCCCGATGACAGCTGGGATAGGCTCCAGCACGCCCGCGACCCTAGTGAGGAGAAGCGGCTCAGAAAATGGATGGATGGATGTTTTACAAAGGATATGGCACAAATCCTCTTAATTCCTACTATCCTAGCATTCTGTTTGCAGATATTGATAGTACTGACCTATTGAAAACTACACACACCTCATCGCACTGTCTCAATTGTGACAAGTTGCCACGCGGCTGGCAAGTCTTACTATAGCTAATCAGTGGAATTTTGCTTATCTGGAGGGTAAGCTGTGGAGAAAAAAACTGACTGCAATTTTGGAATCAGCATGCTAATTTTAGTTTTAATCAGCATAAAAATCTAACTCAACAGAATAAATTTTTCTAATTGTTCCCCAGTGTAGTGAAGAATGTCGATTTTTATTCAAATGCTCATTTTAACAAAAAAAAAATTTTTTTAAACTTCATGTGCCATGCTGTGTTTACTCATTTCTTTTTTTAAATTTGTGTTCTCTGAAAAACACACTCACTTGAACTACCACTAACATCACAGTGGAGGCCATCCCCTCTTGATGATTGTAAAAATAAATGAATGGTGTCAGTTAAGTGGTGGGGCTTCAGGTCAATCATGAAATCTTTGCTGGAGAAAACTCAGTAAATGAAGCTTATCCTGTGGGGAAACGACATCTCCACACTTTGACTTGCAAGCCTGCGGGAAAATTATCAAAGAATCCAACAGATTTGAACAAATGCCAAACAAAGATTGCAACTCGTACTAAAACTTGCTTGATAGATATAATTGTCTGTGGTGTCATTGAATTGAAAACTCGAATGACATTAAGTAGAACAAATACCTCATATGCAGACAAACTGTCGTAATTTGGATCAGTACGAAATGTACACCTTCCAACATTCTCTGTATGCCTTAATCTTGGCATTAAGATTCATGGATTTATCACTGCCCTTGCATCTTGCAATCTTAATGGAACCGAAAAGAAATTCCTATTGCGCACAAAAACTTGATGGACTGCTATACACATCTATTCACATTTTGGGGTGTAGAAATCACTTCTATATTTTTTGTGTCATTCTTACAAACAGCATTGAAAACATAATATCCTTTGACTGAAGTAAAAATCGTCCACGAGTTTATCAATTGAAATGTTTTTAATAATAACCCATCTAAAAAGACACCCACGCTTGAACTTAATTTGCATCACACTGATGTGACACATTTTTGTTGTGTATTATATAATCACAAGTAGATGCAGCATTTTTCATGGCGTGCCGGGAGCAGTTGTAGATGTTGAATGTCTCGCACTATTTGCACCAGAATTAAATAATAATAATAATAATAAGTCTAAATAAATAAAGAACCACATGTCTGTGTAGATTCTCAGTCATCCAGGTCATGGTAATACGCAAAGGTTGAATCAAGGCAACTGGAGTGTTCTTATTTGTTGAAGACATTTCATCTTTAATCTAAAAGGCTTTTTCAATTCTGAAATTTTAGGTATGGAGTCTCCCTATTTATGGCTCAGCGAGTGTGTTCCTTGTGGGTGATCAGCAATAGGTTGTTGTTGCCCGGTGTAGTTAGTGTAACGGCTGTCCTGCATACTTATACATTGTTCACACGCGTTGTTGCAAACAGCTCGTTAGGGCCACTCTTCCAGTTGAATGAGGTTATATACAGATGATAGGTGATCACCACCTAAAATTTTACAACTGAAGAAGCATATTTGATTAAAGGTGAAACGTCTTCAACAAGAACAGTCCAGTTGCCTTGAATCAACGTTTGTGTAAAGATCCACATAAAACTGGGGGTTCAAATTCCTTTTGAACTCTGTAAGCCTTCTATTTCTCCCCTGTACAGATTTAAAGTAGCAAATGACCAGCCACTGAAATCATTTTTTTGCATTGTAATATACTTCGTTTCTCCACCTCCTGCCAAAGCATCACAAGTGCCCACACACTCTATTAGCGACATTTCTTTAATCCATTTAACACTTTTGATTCATCAGTCCAAGAACTGGACAAGTATCTGCTTGCTTATTCTGTCTGTTAGTTTCTGCTTCAATGTCATGGTCACTGTGTTCGAATCATGAGATACTGTCTCACTGCAATTGAACATAATACTGTGCCAACACATGAAAAACTATTTTGGTCAAAAAGTGCCTCACTTATTACGAATTTATAAAAGGTTATCAAGGATATGTGGTGAGATCTAAAATCTGAAATGGTGTGTTTTCTATTTATATAAGCAAAATGTGGAGAATGCTTTGAGAAAGATGGAACCAAAGCAGAATCAGTCATCTTTTCATTTATGCTCCATCAGTGTTCATAGAAGTAAAATATATCACTTGCTTGTGAATAGCTAACTCCTTTAGGTGAAAAGTACTCCCCATATGTCAGGAAATTACCCAACAGTTGCAAAATAAGTAATTCTAATCATTTGCACAGTGGCTACAACAGCATCAAGGGAAACCATTTCATGTGTAGAAGACTCCTCTCCACCAAAATGTCTTCATGTCTCCACCTGCACTTACTCATCCCTTTTCTTCACTGACATTTACCTTGGATCATATTCTCCTTGGTCCAGGTTGAATTATTGCCCAATTTTTGTACATAATGTAAGGTTATTTATAGTTCATACAAGTCTGCTGCCTTTTATTTGATTCCCCTTCTCCCCCTTTTTTTTCTTTTTTAAGAAAAAAAATGTATATTGAATTGTAATGGGACCATTTTGAAATGTATTGGATGTTTTTTGTCTGCCATTTTTAATTTGATATAATTGTCTTAAAATAATCCAACTTTTTATTTGCCTGTTGGTTTTTAGTGTTTTGTTATTAAACATTTGAATAAATGTGTATATAATTATATATATGATAAAATTATATATAATTATATAATGCCAGATGGCCTTTCTAAGCAAGATACTGTTCAAAACTAATAAAGTGCTTGAGATTTTTCTTCTCTGTATCTGTGACGCTTATTTGAAGTTAAGATCACAACCTGATGCTCATTAAAAAGCTCACACCTTAATGATGACTGTGGTGGTGCAAAAAAAAAAAATCCTCGTGTCCCATTCTACAAACCACAATTCCAATTAAGTTGGGACAATACAATTATTTGCAGATCATTTTCAACCTGCAGTATATTCAATTGAATACATTACAAAGTGAAGATATTTAATGTTCAAACTGATAAAAAAAGTCGCGGTGGACGACTGGTTGGCACATCTGCCTCACAGTTCTGATAGCCGGGGTTCAAATCCCGGCCTCGCCTGTGTTGAGTTTGCATGTTCTCCCTGTGCCTGCATGGGTTTTCTCTGAGTACTCCGGTTTCTTCCCACATCCCAAAAACATGCGTGGTAGGTTGATTGAAGACTCTAAATTGCCTGTAGGTGTGAATGTGAGTGCGAATGGTTGTTTGTTTATATGTGCCCTGCGATCGGCTGGCGACCGGTTCAGGGTGTACCCCGCCTCTCGCCCGAAGGTAGCTGGGATAGGCTCCAGCACGCCCGTGACCCTAGTGAGGATAAGCGGTACAGAAAATGGATGGATGGATGGATGACTTAGTTTGAATTTGATGCCTGCAACACGTTTATAAATAAATAAATATAAAAAGCTGGGACGGGCATGTTAACCAGTGTGTTCCATCACCTTCCCTTTTAACGACAATCATTTGGGAACTGAGGAGACAAATTCTTGAAGCTTTGTAGGTGGTACAACTTCAGTTGCTCAACAGACCGGGGGCTTCGTTTTGGTAATTTGCGCTACATAATGCGCCACACATTTTCAATGGGAGACAGATCTGGACTGCTGGCAGGCCAGTCTATTACTGTGCAGACTGTGGCTTGGCATTGTCTGACTGAAATAAGCCGGAACGTCCCTGGAAAAATATTTTGCTTGGATGGCAGCATATGTTGCTCCAAAGCCTGTATGTACCTTTCAGCATTGTGTCCTCACAAATGTGAAAGTTGCCCATACCATGGGCACTAACACACACCCTTGCCAACCACCAGATGTTGGCTTTGGAACTCCACGCTGATAACAATCCAGATGGTAATATTATTCACACAATGATACCAGATATTAATGCAGTGACGTGAGGGATCGAAGGTCACGGGCATCCATTGTTGGTTTTCGGCCTTGCCGCTTACATGCAAAGATTTCTCCAGATTCTCTGAATCATTTGATGATATTATGGACGATACATGATGAAATCCTTCAACTCCTTGCAATTGTATGTTGAGAAATGTTGTTAAACATTTGTACTATCAATTTGTTAATATTAATACACAAAGTGGTGAATCTCACACTATCCTTGCTTGTGAACAACTGGGACTTTCGGCGATGCTCCTTTTATACCCAATCATGACACGCACGTGCTTCCAATTAACCAATGTTCCAAACAGGTGTTTTGTGAGCATTCCTTAACTTTCCCAGTTTTTTGTTGCCCGTGTCCCAGGTTTTTGGTGTTGCAGGCATTAAATTTGAAATGAGAGAATATTTGCAAAAAAAACAATAACGTTCATCAGTTTAAACATTAAATATCTTGTCTTTGTAGTGTATTAAATTGAATATAGGTTGAAAGGGATTTGCAAAACATTACATTATGTTCTGTTTTTATTTACGGTTCACGCAATGTCCTAACTTCATTGGAATTGGGGATTGTTGATCACAGTCCTCTTGAGTGTAGTCTTGAAGGGTCATCAATGTTTAACCCTTCAAACTCCATTCAAATATTTAAATGCTTGTACACTAATCAGTTATTCATAGTTAAACCATTGTTGTTGTTTTTTAATTGTCATGCGCGTAGTCCGATATTTGTTTTTAATTTTCCTAAAAAGGTCCATGCTATAATGTATTCCTATACTCTCTCAATACAATGTTCTAAATTGTTAATGCTTAAAAACCATTAAAATGGGGACTATTTTTCATTATGTATTTTATTAATATTACCTACTTTTAAATGTAGTCTTTTGATACTTTCTTGTGATTTCCTGCCAGGAAAAAAAAAATCACAGAATAAAAATTGGTTTTATTTATGTATGTATGTATTTATGTATTTATTTATTTATTTATTTATTTATTTATTTATGTAATGCAGCCCTATGGGGGGCACAAG
Organism: Phyllopteryx taeniolatus; assembly: GCF_024500385.1. Classification (NCBI taxonomy): domain Eukaryota; kingdom Metazoa; phylum Chordata; class Actinopteri; order Syngnathiformes; family Syngnathidae; genus Phyllopteryx; species Phyllopteryx taeniolatus. The sequence continues at coordinate 11,702,284 of NC_084510.1, forward strand.
CCAGTGCAAAGTGTAGGCCGTTCCCAAGCCTGGATAAATGCAGAGGGTTGCATCAGGAAGGGCATCCGGTTAGAAACTTTGCCAAACAAATATGAGCGTTCATCTAAAGAATTCCATACCGGATCGGTCGTGGCCTGGGTTAACAACGTCTGTCCCCAGCACTGTTAAGCTGCAGGGTGCCAGTGGAAATTCAGCTACTGTGGGATGAAGGAGAGGTGGAAAGTGGGTTCTTCGGCAGAAAGAGAAGAGAAAAGACAATGATAAAATTACAAATGAGCTCATCAGAGGGACAGCCAAGGTTCGATGTTTTGGAGACAAAGTTAGAGAGAGCAGACTTCGATGGTTCGGACACGTCCAGAGGAGAGATAGTGAGTATATCTGTAGAATGATGATGAGGATGGAGCTGCCAGGAAAGAAAGCTAGAGAAGACCAAAGGGAAGTTTGATAGATGTAGTGAGAGAAGACATGAGGGCAGTTGGTGTTAGAGAGGAGGATGCATTTAAATGAATAATTATGGGTTGTCACTGATGGTGTAGTGGTACATTAGCCTGACTTTGGTGCAGGCAGGCAGTTCCCACTCAGTGACGTGTGAATGTGAATCTGAATGGTTCTCTGTCTCTGTATGTGCCATGCAGCTGGGTGGCGACCAGTTCAGGGTGTTGTCTGTCTTTTGCCCGAAGTAAGCTGGGATAGGCTCCAGCACCCCGTGACCCTGAATTGGATAAGCGGTGGATGGATGGATAATTACGGGCTATAACTATCGGTTTGTCGGTTTTACTCAAACAGTGTGTGAAAATGTACATAACAAAGAAGGCTGTCACATTTGAGAGCCAGAAACTGACTTCAATGCGGTAAAGTGCATTTCCTCTGACATATGACACAAATAATATCGTCACTGGCGTGGGTGGCCGATGACTATGACACCTGGTACCACCTCCATCTACAAATTTGTACAGGAAATTTAATCGAAAAGGGAAGTTGTCTGAGGCCTAGCTCGGAGTCTACCATGTTTGTTCCTCTGCAATCAGCCAATCAGCCGGGATAAAATGAGGTTAGGGGAGTCATTACTAGCCCCCCAAAAATAAAAGTGGGATTGATGATGAATAAATATCTTTAAGTTATATAGAAACAAGATGCTAACGTGTTTTGATTGCTGGTGTTTTAGCCATAAAAAAGGCCAGTCAAAATGCTATTAAAGAAGGATCTCTACTGGAAATTTATCCCAAAACACACCGCGCATAGTAATTATGTGAATGATTTTTTTTTTTTTTTTTTTTTTTTTTTTTTAAGAGAATGAAGGTCTGATACATGTGTAAATATGTCTGCCCTGTGTGTGTCACTGACTGCTGTTTGCAGATGATGATTGGAATTAGCCAGGTCTTCCTCACCTTGTGACCCCTAAGACGGGAGGGATGGGGTGATGGGGTCAGATAAGGGTGGGGCACATAGGGAACGCTGATGGAGAGGGGAGCTGGGGCGGGGACGCATTGGAATATAGGCTACATATATAGCACTTGAAAAGCATCTCTTCAGTAAAGCTCTGTGAAATTATTGACCAGTTGGGTCTGAAGCTTCTGGTGGCACCTTCAAACAAGTTCAAGTCAGAGTTAAGACTAAGGTAAGGTTTATATTTTTACAATATTTTATTTATTTTATTTTGCGGTAGAAAATGGATGTTTGGATGGATGGATGGATGGATTTTATTTTGAGAATTTAAAGTACTAAGCATAGAAGCAAGCAAATCGTTATAGCATAACAGCCAATATCAATATTTTTTTTTATTTTCACAAAACAAGATAAAACGTCAAAATCAATACAGTAAACAAGATGAGTCCCGTTACCTCGATTCAACCTTTGTGGATTACTATGTAATGGACGTCTGACAATCTGCAAAGGCACAAAGAAAAAACTGTTTTTAGGAAGCACAATGGTGTTTTTTTTAAATTGATATTGTGAAAGTAAGTAAATTATGCTATTAGGGGTATCGAAATAATACAACCTTTATGAGTGGGAAATCCTGTGAAACAAGAACTCCCTCAGAAAAAGAGTATAAATGCTGAAACTGCTGCCAAAGTTGAAATGCCAAAGAAAGAAAAGAATTAAGGGCTACAATTCTGGTAAAGGTATTACAATTTAGCATAATATGTACAGTAAGTAGCATTGCAGGCATCAGCTCAATCTCAATAAGATTGTCCAATTCCATGACTTGCTGATGGAATCATTGTTTTTCTGTCAATGATCTCGCATTTGGCCTTCTTAAAAAGAAAGTAAAATATTTCGTAGAAATAATTGATTAAGAAAATAGTAGCTCCAATAACCTTCACATTTTGTTTTATGAAAGGGGCATTATTTGGAAGAATATTAACAACCAGAAAAAATAAAAATATGTTTGATGCGCAATGGCTTTAATGTCGAATATTTGTCTCTCAGCACTGACACAATAGCAGACTTACAACATTCCTTCAAAAACTGAAGCTGTGAGTGTACTGATGAAAGGATGTAGACCAATTTGGCCTCAACCAAAAATAAGCAAGGCTCTTGCTTCACTGGGACCCATAAACTTTGACAAGATACTTTTCATTTCATTCTCTCCACTGCTTATCCTCACAAGGGTCGCGGGCATGCTGGAGCCTATCCCAGCTATATTTGGGCGAGAGGCGGTGTACACACCGAATTGGTCGCCAGCCAATCGCAGGGCACATATAAACAAAGAACCATTCGCACTCACATTCACACCTATGGGCAATTTAGAGTTTCCAATTAACCTACCAAGCATGTTTTTGGGATGTGGGAGGAAACGGGAGTGCCCGGAGAAAACCCACGCAGACACGGGGATTTGAACCTCGGTCTTCAGAACTGTGAGGCAGATGTGCTAACCAGTCGCTCACCGTGCCGCTGACAAGATACTTCTATAATTCAAATACAATTCATACTATTGCTTAGTCAGTACTACTAAATACCATTAATAAAGCAGACAAACGATGATAGGATATGATTACAGGGCCTTGTAAAGGCCACTCATTAAAATACATGGATATCATAGAATTATTGTTGCACATTAAGAAACGAAACATTTTCTGCAAAAAACAAACAAACAAATAAAAACATCTATTATATTTCAATGATGATGAATTCGTATAAAATATTCAGCGATTGGCTGGTGACCAGTCCTGGGTGTACCTGGCCTCTGTCCAAAGTCAGCTGGGATAGGCTCCAGCTCACCTGTGACTCTCATGAGGACAAGCGCTATAGAAGTTGGATGGATAGATAGTATAATATATTTTTTCTCTCAATATATTCAATCATACCTTTTTCCATTATTATAATTCTCTTTCTTTACTAATAGACTGGGGTAACTCCTATGGCTCTTGTGCCTTATAATGAGGTGTGTGGCATTCAATTGGACTTATGTTTAAGGTACCAAGTATGGTTCCTGGTTCCTACTTTGCATCAAATATAAAATAATTAGCGTCAGTTTTAACAAAATTCCTGAACCTCCAATCCCAAACTATGAATTTGTCCTGTACGCATTCATCACTAAATAAAGAGTGGCACACATTCATCCCATCCACCTTTGCTTCTAGGTAAATAAGAACCATCATGAGTGTATCTCGGCTGGCTTTACTGCTTGGACTGCTTCTATATATTGAAGCTCCATTGTCCAACGCCCAGCACTGGTCTCATGGTTGGTATCCTGGAGGCAAGAGGGACCTGGACTCTTTTGGCACATCAGAGGTCAGCCGCAGTGCTAGTGTGTAGCTAGTGTGTACTCACTTTTTGGTGTGTGTGTGAGACTTATCTATGTTGTATTGAATGTGACACACTGTAACTTTTTTTTCAGATTTCAGAGGAGATTAAATTATGTGAGGGAGAGGAATGCAGTTACTTGAGACCACAGAGGAGGAGTATACTCAAGGCCATTCTTGTAAGTGGAAACAGCCAACTCCCTGGATTAAATGCAAAGCATTTCATTTTAGGAAATGGAAGTATGAATCAGGGCGTCAATGCTTTTAATTATGAATATCATGTGCTGTGATTCACCAAATGTCTCTCTTTGCAGTTGGATATCTTAACCAGAGAACTCCAGAAGAGAAAGTAACAGATTTTCTACTTATAGCAGCCTGACTCTTCTCTTCAGTGTGATTATTTTGTCTTCTTTAGTTAATGCAATGTGGGATGTTGGCTTCATCAGAAAGATTTGTGGCGTTCAGTGCTCAGTTAATATGTATTCGAATGATGCCCGAAATAAATAATTTATTTTGATATTACTTTTGCACTTAATTTTGTGTCTACAAAGTTGCTGCTACATCGCAGCGCATGATTTGTTAATTTACCCGTAATGTACTTTTGTTAAAAAAGGTATGTGAACCCTTTCAAATTACCCGAATTTCTGCATTAACTGGACATAAAATGTGATCTGATCTTTAAAGGTCCCGTATTTTGGCTACTTAGACCCCCACAGAGTGACTCTCTAACATGTAATTAGTACAAAAGTGTCAATTTCATTTCACAAAACACATTGGTTTTGTCAAACAAGTGTCCAGAAAAGGCCCCCCTGACAGCTACTTCTGTTTGACACAGTCTCGTATCTGCTTTGTCCATTTTTTTTTTGCTAAGACCGCTCCCTTTCCTCTGATTGGTGGCCTCCGTTTAGAAGACCCACATGTGAGAGCACACGCGTTTATGTTGACTGCGCTGGCCCGGGAATGGACAGGTAGCGGACATCTTCGCTGGTGTTTAGATAAGCCCGAGAAATTCAAATGACCTGATTTCAGGCCTCTCGGCAGAAAAATGTCTGAAACTCAGGAATGTGTGGGGGATTTGAATTCATATTTCACATATTTACTGAAGCACCATACAGACATTACATCCCAAATACTAGAAAAAGTTGGTTTAGCAAAAATATGTCCCCTTTAAGTCACAACAATAAACAAACACAGTCTTAAACTGATACCATAATTTTATTTTTTTGTTGAACACAAAATTTACACTGTAGGGTGAAAAAAGTACATCAACTTTTGGATTTAATAACCAATTAAGCCTTTGGCAGCAATAACCTCAACCTGTCATTATCTGTGTTTTGTTTATCTTTTAGTTTAATATCAGCACAGATCATTTTTGTTTCCCATGTTGTGATTTACTGTAGTTTTAGTTTGTTTTCCTGTTTGTCCCTTCCCTGTCAGGTCATTCTCTCTTTGTCTCTACTTGTTCTTGTCTGCTCTGCTCCCTTTGTGGCAACCAATATGCTCTTAGTATGTTTGTATTTAGTTACCAGTTTCTATTCGCTCATTGTCCGTTCATTGTCATATGTCACATACTGTATACTATTGTATGTCATATATTCTGTTGCCTGTTATCTTTGGTGGTGAGGCTCCCGTTTATTAGTTCACTCTGTACCCTGGTTTTTGAACTACTAATTTAGTATTTATGAACCCGCTACACTGTACCTTTGTTTGTTTTTTTTGGTTTGTAATACATACTTTTGAGATTCCCTTGAGCTCCTGCTTTCCTTGCCTGATTATCTGCACTTGGGGCCACCTTTTACCTGCACACCACCAGACAAACAGACCTGTCCAAATGTGAAAGAATGAACTGAGTAAAACAAAGACCCAACGGGAAGCAACATTGGCCCGCACACAATGTGACTCATCATTGCCATCAACCTGCCGTTTGAGCCAACCCTCAGGCAGTAAGGATCTGTGTACTTTGAGGCCATTCGTTTTTCCTTCTGATCTAGGAAAAAATGGGAAACGACCCTATTTTCATTTTTTGTTTTGATGTATGTAAACAAAAAACGGGAAACGACCCTATTTTCATTTTTTGTTTTCATGTATGTAAACAAAAAACGGGAAACTACCCTATTTTATTTTTTTGTTTTGATGTATGTAAACAAAAAAATGGGAAACGAGTTGTCTCCCTTTTCTTGTTTGGAAATTGGAAATTAAAAAAAAAACAAAAAGGAAAACAAGCTGTTATCTGATTTTATATTATGTGTTTATTTTACACAAATTGGGAAATAAAATACGACCATAATTCCTTTCCTCAAGCTTGTTTTGTGCAGCTTTGCCTTGACCCGGAAGACCTTCTTCTACTGCTGTTCCTAATTAAGGTCATATTTTATTTCCCATTCCAGCTCCACGGCCGCTGAAGGCCTCAGTTCTTGCTCCATGGCAGCTGAAACCTCCAGTTGCAGCTCAATGGCAGCTATAGGACCTGGTTCCAGCTCCTCTGCAGCTAAAGACCCTAGTTCCAACTCCACTGCAGCTGAAGGCTCCAAAACTGGCTTCATGGCAGCTGAAGACCCCAGTTCCAGCTCCATTACAGCTAAAGGTCCTATTTCCGTTTCCGCAGCAGTTGACAGCCCTAGTTCCGGCTCCACAACAGCTGAAGGTCCTATTTCCTGCTCCACGGCAGCTGAAGGCCCCAGTTCCGACTCAACTGTTGCTGAAGGCTCCCATTCAGGCCCTGCAGTAGCTCTGAGTTCTTGTTCCGGAGGTGCATGTCATGCGGATGTCTTCAAGCCCTTTCTGGTGTTGTCCCTCTGTGGTGGCACAAGTTATGTGGTTAATCGGACCATTCTCTGGTGGCGCATGTTGTGCACCCGCCATTGGACGCTGCCCCGGCAGCGCACATTCTGCGGCCGCCATTCGTCTCATGCCTGCCTACAAATCTCATGCCTGGCTCTGTGGGGCCCCACGGCTGTTTAACTGAACCGCCTTGGCTTGGCATCCCGGCCTCCCTGCTGACCAGTCCGACTGAGCAATTTATGTCTGGTGTCCCAGACGCCCACCTGACTAGATCTGCTACTGTCGCTCTGGTCAAACTCTAGAACGACCTGTACTCTTGCTTTACTTATGTGATTTGGGTCATTGTCTTGCTGGATCACCCATCCTCTTTGAACTTTAATTGGTGGACAGATACTGTTGTCTTAAATTCTCCATAAAATGTCTTGATAAACTCGGAATTCATTTTTATCTCGATGATAGCAATGCGTCTAGGCCCTGATGTAGCAAAGCAGTTCCAACCCATGACGCCCTCTTCTCCATACTTCACAGTTGGGATGAGGTTTTTATGTTGATTTGCAATGCCTTTTTTACCCACACGTAGTGTTGTGTGTTCCTTCCAAAAAACTCATTTTTGGTTTCAACTGTCCACACAATAGTTTTCCAGCAGCGCAGTAGAACATCCACTGCTCTTTTATGATTTCCAAATGTACATAATAGTTTTTTTTTCTTTCCAGACAACAATAACTTCCTCTGTGGCTTCCATTAACTCCATTCTTGATAATGTTTTGCATTTCCTAGATTTGTCAATAGAGATTTTAACATGTGCCAGAGATTTCCTCAGAAGAGTAGTAACAGTGGTGAACTTTCTCTATTTATAGACAATCTGTCGTACTGTGGAGTAATGAGCATCAAGATACTTATGTGACCCTTTCCAGCTTCATGCAAGTGAATAATTCAGAATTGTAGTCTTCTTTGAGCTCTTTAGTGCGAGGCCAGGTTCAAATTAGGCAATGGTTTTTGAGAATAGTCAACTCAAAACTGCTGTTTTTTGTAGGGCAGGGTAGCTTTAACTAACACATCCAATCTTGTCACATTGATTGGACTCCAGGTTGGCTGACTCATATTAGCGCTTGAAAAAGTCATTAGCCTCGTGCAGGGGTGTCAAATTGGTTTTCATCATGGGCTACAACATAGTTATGGTTGCACTAAGGGGACTGGTTATAATAGTGAAAACACAAATGCATAATAGCTATGGTGTAACGATATGCCAAAAAACATTGGTACATGTCTTGATTTTAAAGTTACGTCATTTATATATATATATATATATATATATATATGAATATGATTTCATCTATCCATCTACTTTTATGTCTTCGCTGTGGTCGCTTTGTGTCCAGTGGTATCCAATTGATAGTTTCTGTGGTCCACCTTTTGTCAGCTCTTCGGGCAACGTGGCCAGCCCATTTCCATTTGAGGCTTTTTATTTTTTGAATGACGTCGGTAACTCGTGTCTGCTGTCTTATCCAACTGCATCTTTTCTTGTCGCGAAAAATGATGTCTGCGTCTTTTCATGTCGCCGGTACTTCTTGCAAGTCCAAGCAGCATTGAAATAGTTTTACAAGGATCTTATTAAGTTCGTTCCCTCCTGCTTTAAGCATTTCAACAGAAATTTCATCCAGACCACAAGCTTTTCCGGCCTTAAGTGAACGAATAGCATTGTTAACCTCTTCATTCAGGATACATGGAACTGGGTCTGCTTCTAGCTTTCCAGTAATTATTTGGTGAGTTATAAGTATAAGTTTGTATAAAATTATATTAACTCGTTGTACGATTTCTTGTTTGTGTAAACATATTTTGTGACAATTACAATTTATATATTTGTTTTTAGGAAATTATAACATCAATAATTTGTCTTCATTTTAGGAAATCAAGGCTACCAATAGTAACATTTGGAACAGATACGTTTTATACTACAAAAACACAACAGCCTGGGAAATGCTGTTTAAATGTCGCTGGACAAATGGCTATTCATATCCGCTAGCCAAAATCTGTGCTGCACTTTGTTTATGGACTACTGTAGGTGTGTGGGCTTAACAGTTCCTGCCCCTTATCTAACATGTTCTGTGTGACAACTCTAATAATTGCCCATGCATTTAATTATCATTATGATGATGGATAATTACTTTTGAACAGGGCCTCATTCCGCCCTGCTTTGTGAATGTTTACATCATGGTGTGTCCAATATAATTATTATCTTTTGTGTGTCGTTAAAAAGTAAAGTAAAGATAGTGTTTGTCTATTGTTGTCTGTAAACGACCTGGGTGAAAATCAGATCACATTTTATGACCAATTTATGCAGAAATCCAGGTAACTCCAAACATTTCAAATACTTTTTTTTCCTTTAGATTGTCTTTCACTATCGGAACTCATCTTGCCACAGAGCATTTTCATCGTCATGAAATTATTAACTTGTTGACCTTGAACTAAAATATAATTGCATTTTTTTTAAATGTATAAAATATTTAATATAGGCATTTCATCTAATTTTATTAAATCTATTGCCATATTTTTGTCTTGATTGCAACTAGTTCAATGTTGTGAATTAAATAAAGATCAGATCAAATTTTATAAGCAATTTATGCAAAATTCCAGGTACAATTCCAAAGGTTTCTTATAATTCTTGCAACTTAAGGCAATGTTCAGAATCATTCACTCATTCTCTACCCCAATCAAGTCACTGATGGTGTAGTGGTACACTCTCCTGACTTTCGTGCGGGCAGCGTGGGTTCTGTTCCCACTCAGTGCCAGTGTGAATGAGAGTGAGAATGATTGTCCGTGTCTATATGTGCCCTGTGACTGACAGGCGACCAGTTCAGGGTGTAGGCTGCCTTTCGCCTGAAGTCAGCTGGGATAGGCTCCAGTGCCCCGCGACCCTAACCAGGATAAGCGTTGTTGAAAATGAATGGATGGATGGATGGAATATGTAGTTCCTTGTTTGTAAAATTAGTAGAAAGTAGTTTCTAATTCTACTCGGGTGCACTGTAATTACAACATACCCGATCAATATTAGCTGGTTTATGTTCCGTAATAATGATTGAACAAATAACAATAACATTAATAACTGTTTTAATTTCATTGTATTTTATATATATATATATATATATATATATATATATATATATAGGGAAGTCCGGGCGTCCCTGCTAAAGCTACTGCCCCCGCGACCCGACCTCGGATAAGCGGTAGAAAATGGATGGATGTATATATATATATATATATATATATATATATATATATATATATATATATATATATACACATATATATATATATATATATATATATATATATATGTATATATCTATATTCCTCAACTTTCTCAGTTTTTTTTTGCCACCTGTTCCAGCTTTTTTGGAACGTGTTGCTGCCAGAAAATTCTAAGTTAATGATCATTTGCTAAAAACAATAAAGTTTATCAGTTTGAACATTAAATATCTTGTCTTTGAAGTGTATTCAATTAAATATAAGTTGAACATGATTTGCAAATCAGTGTATTCTGGTTTTATTTATGTTTAACACAACGTCCCAACTTCATTGGAATTGGGGTTGTTTCATCATTTAGTCTACAAAGCTTTTTGTCTCGATCGCAACCAGCACATTAAACTCAGTACGCCTGCGCGTCACCTGGGGCTAATACTTTATTTCTTTTATATTTATTGTTTGTATTATTATACGTTTTTATTTCCTGCCATTGTACTGTTCCTCATTCCAGTTCGGTAGGCGACGGTAATGCACCTGAAAGCTAGTTTGGCAACCGTCTAAAAGAAGAAGAAGAAGAAGAAGAAGTCAGTTGGGGGCTAAAAATGGACCTGCTGAACGTCAGCACTCCGCAGTCTGTGGAGTCTGGCGCTCAAAACAACATTGATAGTGCCCCTTTAGTGACTTCTGCTACGGAGCCAGATAAAGTAATAAACATTAAAATTGATAGTACCCAGATTGGAGGTGAGTCTTGCCAAAAACGGGGCAATTCGGTCGTTTGTCATTCGACCTGACGAACGACGTTGGCTTTCTTGCTAACTGGCTGGCTAGCCGCATTGCATTCAGTTTGATAGCTCATTACCTAGACGTGATAACGTCACAATTTTGACCAAGCCGAAGCAATGAAAGCTAAAATCACCCCGCAATAAAAAGTAAACGTTAGGGCAATGTTGATAATAGCGTGAATAAAATAAAATAAAAAAATGTGTTCACCGATGGCTCGCGGTGTCAAAATAGTTGCTAATCTTCCCCCCACCCCCCAATTCAACAAAGCTATAACAGACAGGCCCATTACGCTGGTGGAGCAGTTACTCGCAATTTCAAAGACTTCAATTTTGTGGGTGGCAGGTTTAAACTGTATCGAGCTGTCGTATAATTTAGGTTAAAATCCACTGATCGGATTTAAGACATTCTCTTATAGGTTTTTCAGAGTGCCAATAAAATCAGTGAGTTATATAATAGATTAGTTTTTGTTTTGTTCCTGTCTCACTTGTCACTTGGAATAGTTTAAACTGCAACAGTTCAAGGTAAGTACCCCATCAGGCATGTCTCTGCAAATGTCTAAATGTATCATTTAATAAAGACATTTATTTTACTTGGCACTTAAAATTTGCGAACATAAATAGTTTCGAACATAATCAAGTGCTAAAATAGCTATGAATAGGTGGTTTCTTATTCTTACAGAACCAAGTAAAACTAAATGATAACCTCAGCAAAAGCACTTTTGCTTCTGCAGATGTAAGCATTTTCACTGCTAGTTAACAGATTAATCGTGTATTTTGAATTAACGACATGTCTAATGTCCGTTATTGATCATGTCATATTTACCCCAGGACACACAGTTTTTAATCATACACAATGCATTAAACAATGCAAAGAACAATACAAACAGGTCAATTTTGAATCATAAGGCCTGTTTATTGATTTTATGTTTAGATATTTAAATTCTGGACAAAGAACCACAAGCTTTTATGAAATTTAATGAATTCCCTGACAATTAAGCCTGACAGTATTCATGCACAGCTGGGTTGCGAGAGACTTTGAACTGCAAGAAAATCTAACTAAATCAATACTCAACTTATACATTTTTACAAATCCCCTATATTTTCCAAAACAGCAGAAAATCTGTAAGAAAGAGGTTCACATTGAATTTACTTCAACAGTAATTTGCATTGTTTGTCAAGAAGAAAGTTTTGCCCCCTTTTCATGCATTTCAGACAGTAAAAGATACACATGGACACAATTTAAAAAACGTTGGTCACAGAAATAACTAAATATCTGTATAATATATAAGAATCGGACAAAAGTAATCAACAAATACTGAAAGTTAATCAAAACCAGACATTGCTTTTGAATTGTGGTTCAACAGAAGTATTAAAAAAAAAAACTCATGAAACAGGCCTGGACAAAAATTATGGTACCCTTAATATTTTGTTACACAACCTTTTTCTTTGTATGCTTCATTTTCACATCTCTGAACATATAGCTGATTGCCTTGCCAAACGTCTGTCCAAAGGATAGCTTTGTAGCTTTTCGATATGCAGTTTGGCAAATTCCAGTTTCGGCTTTTTTAGGATTGTGGGCTCCTTGGTTGTCTCCCATCAAGTCCACTTTAGTCAAACAATGACAGATGGTGCGATCTGACACTGATGTACCTTGACCTTGGAGTTTACCTTTTAATTTCTTTGGAGGTTGTTCTGGGCTCTTTTACTACCATTCGTATTATCTGTCTCGTCAATTTGTCAACAATTTTCCTCCTGCAGCCACGTCCAAGGAGGTTGGCTATAGTCCCTTGGATCTTTCTGAATAATATGTGCAACTGTAGTCACAGGAACATCCAGATGATAGGAATGGTCTCATAGACTTTTCACGTGCTTGTCTATAATTTTCTTTCTAATCTCCTGAGACAATTCTCTCCTTCGCTTCCTCTGGTCCATGTTTAGTGTGGTGCACACCATGTCACTAAACAGCACAGTGCTTACTTGTCTCCCTGTAAATAGGCCGACTAACTGATTACAAGTTTGAAGACACCTCTGATGCTAATTAGAGGACACACATGTCCCTATGGTCAAATTATTTTCAATCTTTTATAGGGGCACCGTCATTTTTGAGTTTCATGAGTTTGTTTTTTAAAATAATTCTGTTAATCACAATTAAAATCCAGTGTCTGATTTTCATTGGTTATTTTTCATTACATTTGTATTCATTATTACTTTTGTCAGATTCAAGTTATTTATGTGACCACTGTGGGTCTTTCATTCATTAACAGAGGGGTACCAACAATTTTGCCCACATGTATTGTGTTACTCTGACTTAAAGTTTTACTTAGTACATATAGTTAATCTTCACATATATTTTTGCACTATTTAACTGATAGAAATCTGACCTAGCCGGCATGGTTGTCGACTGGTTAGCACATCTGCCTCACAGTTCTGGGGACCTGGGTTCAAATCAAATCCTGGCTGTGTGGAGTTTGCATGTTCTTCCTGTGCCTGGGTGGGTTTTCTCCGGGCGCTCCGGTTTCCCCCCACATTCCAAAAACATGCGTGGTAGGGTGATTGAAGACTCTTTAATTGCCCCTAGGTGTGAATGTGAGTGCGAATGGTTGTTTGTTTCTATGTGCCCTGTGATTGGCTGGCGACCGGTTCAGGGTGTACCCCGCCTCCCGCCCGAAGATGGCTGGGATCGGCTCCAGCAGCCCGCGACCCCAGTGAGGATAAGCGGTAAAAGAAAATGGATGGATGGAAATCTGACATATACTATTTGTCTGTACTACTCCAAGCAAATTATTAACAGGAGGATGTTGTACGTTTCAATGACATGATGGGAGATCATTCTCTATAATTCAGTGGAACTTCCAAGATCAACCCCCCAAACGTTGCACTCGTCGCCTATAGTAGACAGTATTGCTCTGCAAACACCTTCCTGTTTACTCTCTATTATGTGTCAGCCAGGTGTCTTCAAAGCATATGTAGTTTTACTGCTTAGTTTTATACTGTGGTCAACCTCTTTATATTTGTATGATAGTTAGGAATTCTAAAATGTTACCCTTGATGAGACGAGCTGAATGTCTCAACAACTTAAAACATTGCCTGTATTGAGACTATAATTAATGTACAGCATTTCCTCATGCAATGTTATTTTAAATTTTAACTTTCTCATGAAGCCCCTTGCGATTCTTGTGATTAAGGGCTATGCAAATAAACCTGACTTGACATTAGCTTATTTGCAAGTACTTGGGCTTTGGAACAGGAGTATCAGGGTTAAGTTCTCGCGCTGTACAAAAAAAAAAAAAAAAAAAGACTTGCGGTCACTTGCTCCTTGCTGGATTTCAATAGGTGTGTGTTGGACTGGAGCAGTGGTTCTCACACTTTTTAAAAATACTTAACTCTCCAAGTAGCACAATCATCACCAACACAGAAATTCATTAGCTCAGTAAGGCAAAGTATTCATCAAAAATGAGAGGTTTTATTCCTAAAAAGTATATTTAATATTGTAAGCCACTAACATTATGCACAATTTACACACTACTTAATTATTCAATAAAATGTATTTTCGCATAAAAGTTCAGTAAAAAACACTTTAATGAATGATTTAAAATCATTAAAGATTAAAAGCAAAGGTGCTAAAAAGAATAATAAATCCAACTGAACTGTACCTATTTGGGTTGTGTGATTTAAGCTAAAATTATAATCATAATTATTTTTGATCAATGTTGTAATCACAATTATTAATGACAATTATTCATCATGTTCAGGAATATCTTTATTTTTACTGAACTACTTTCAGCAAACAATATGTAAACAATTTCCAATGGAAGATGAAACTTTAAAAAAAAATCTTTCATTTTAGAATAAATGATAATTAAAAAATACCCAATAATAAAAAAAAATACTCTTTACTCATACACTAATTGAATATATATGCTATTGTCTTGTTTAACGTCGCTTGCCCTGACAATGGATCCTGATCCCTTTCATGTTACTAGCTCCTCTCCATGATGCTCCTCATCTTCAATTTATTGCTGTACTTTCTTCTCTCGCCATGACTTACTGGGGTGTCCCTTCATGTTATTTAGGTGGTTTAATGAAGCTGGAACAATGCGTTCGCCCCCTGGTAGTTGGCTGACTACTGAATGTGCAGTAAAGCCTGTATTTTTAATGTAAATATCACCGACGATCAGGTTAATTTAATCGTGGCAGCCCAAATCGTGATCACAATTAAAATTCAGTTAATTGTGCAGCCCTACTACTTAGGCAGTGATTCGTTTGCATACCACCACAATTTTGAGAGTCACTGGACAAGAGGATCCACTGTAGTTTGCAGTTTGAGTTTTGCTTTTGGAATCAAATGGAGCTCTACAATATGGGCTATTGTTTGCATTTGTCTGGTGATGAATCTAGTGGAATGGAATCACTTTTTCTCTTATGCAATCAATCTCATCACTTAACTACATCCTCCTTGAAGCTGTATGTTTTGCCATTCAGGAAATGCAAGTGACGAGGAACTCTTGAAAGGTCTCCTTACTGACCAACGCTGCCATGTGTGTGAAGCTGTGCTGTTGTTTGAGTCTCAGCGACTGTCACATTATGAGGTTTGGGACACTTATCCAATACACATTGAATTTCTGCCTCTGAGACCTCATTATACCATCTCTGTTACCTCTCAATTGCAGGGGAAAAAACATGCCCAGAAGTTGAAGCTGTACTTGCATAACAAGAGAGATGAAATGAGACATACAGATTCGGCTGGACTGCTGGTTAGCATTTCACAGGGGGATGACTTTCAACTTGGAGAACTGCTTTTACTTTATTACCCATTTTCTTTCCCAACTATATCAGGGCAGAAAGGTCATACATATTGTACTTGTAACTACAGTATAGATGTACAGGTAAAGAAAGACAACAGTAGAAGCACTCGAGCCATAATTCAAAGCATGTAGTGTGGTAATTGATAGAAGCCGATGTTTCCCTCCTCTAATTTTGCATCAGAAAGCAAAAATGTTCTTCTCCTTCATTTTGCAGCACAGCATGCCGACCGATAAGGATCGTTGTTGTGAGCTGTGTAACATGGTGTTTACATCTCCTGTGGTAGCAAAGTCACATTATGAAGGCAAAGTCCACACCAAAAATCTCAGAAAACAAAGTATTCATAAGCCAGGTAAGTGTATGTCAGAGGAAAAGCATTATTGATGTGAATTGTAGTATTTAGAATAATATAATAGCTATGGTGTACTGTTATATTTGAGAAAGTCAAGTGTCACTTAAATTGAATTGATTTCTCTTGGACCGAACAGAGAATAACACAGAGGTCAGCACTTTACCCAGTCCTTCGGTGGACTGTGCTACTGAAGACCACATATCAGGATCAGGGAACAGTACAGACCTGACAACTGATCCAAATGCAGCCAGTTCAGACTCAAACAAGTACTGTGTTTTGTGTGAGGCCTCCTTCAATAATCCCCAAATGGCACTGCAACACTACAGTGGCCGCAAGCACCAAAGGAAGAAGGCCAGACAGGAAATGTTCAAAGAGCTTGAAGTTGTCCATGAAGGTAACATGGGGTCCGGCGTCCACCAAAGAAAGACAAACACGCATACTGTAGGAATTTAAATGAAGAGTATTTTTGAAATGGTATCAAGAGTTAACCAGAAGGTTGCAAGCAGTGCATCTCAAGTTTTTGTTCTTTTCTTCCACCCTCTTCCTTCATTCCCACCTCATTTGTTTTCTGCAGAGAACCCTCTGTCATGCGCCATATGTAATTTGCAATTCAACTCTGTGGAAATGTACCAAGCCCATATGCAGGGGAACAAGCACCACACCAGGTAAACTTGCTGCTGTCTGTATTTTTAGTGATACACTCAGAGGTTTGCTGTATTAACTAAAAAAAATGCTTAAAGATTTAGCTTTCCTGTGATTTACTGAACTGATCTTAAGTCACATATAACCACTATTTATTTATGTATGGAGTCGACCACCTTAGGCCGAATTGTTGCATACCAGTGAAAGGCGATGTTGCCTAATGCTGAAGGGCAAATGCCCTAGAAATTGCTTTTTCATCAATGACCCCAAACACGCAGGATCTTGAGCATAATGAGCACTATCTCTGCTCCAGACTAAGGTTAGCCTTAATCCAAATGAGAACAGAATGCTGTTTCTGAGCTCTAACCAAGAATTACAAAGGAATTGTGAAATGTACAGTATTTCAATCATCCTGAGTTGGACTCCCTGTTCACAGAAGTTGGTTGGCTCCAAGCCACACTGATAAACAGTACATCTACTGTCGTATTTTTTTAAAATAGCCTTTTATTCCTTTACCGTCACTTTCTGTAAAGGGATTACAATCACAATTTTTTTTTCATGTTTTGATTTTGAATAAAATTAATTCATTCATTTGTGTGTAAGGATTTTGAGCTTGACTTTTTTTTTTTTTTTTTAAACTATATTTTTCTGAAGACCACTATAGCTACGTTAGGTAAATAAAATGTAAAAAAAAAAAAAAAGAAAAGCTGTTAGTATAATGTACACCACTATAAGTGTAAAACATGCTGTTAATACTACTGTCATTCAAAACAGCAATATTGTGAAGGCAGATTTTTGGATACCATCCTCATTTTAGATTTCAATATATTACAGGGGTACAAATGGCATGCCAGATGAGTGCATAAAATGGGTATAATTCATGAAGTTTCAGCATTTATGAGCGCATTTATTTTAAACTGAATTGTTACGTTTTTGTTTGTTTGTTTACCAGGGAGAAAAAGGTCTTCAAACTGTGCAAATCCCGACAGAAATCCTATAGCACATTCACCGATGAGCTTGCACATTACATCGAAGTCCAGAAAGCTCGTGGACTCGCACCCAAGATTGGCCTGACTCTATCTAAGGATGAACCGCAGAAAGGAGGTGATCAAGTAGATGCGGTAGCGGATTTAGACAAGGGGCATATGACACAACGAGGCCAGACCATGGCTAACCTTTTTCCCACGCATTACCCTCACCCACCCAATTGTGCCCCTCACTTCACTGTAGAAGGTTTCCAAACTCTGTATATGGGCCCTCCATGGCCGTCCAGGGGTTGGGACTGCAATCGTCCTCCATCTTTCGCAAACTTAAAGCCTTCACTGGAATCTGCTGCTCCACCTCTGAAGAGACACAGAAAGTGCTCAAGCTCCTCCTCGTATTCTTCCGCATCATCTTCCTCTTCCTCGTATTCCTCCTTCACAAGCAGTGGAGCAAGTGACAGTGAGGAGGGTGAACACAGACAAAGACAGAGGCGGAGGACCAAAAGATCCAGGAGGGAAAGAGGCAGTCCATCACGAGCTGCAAGCTCAGAAAAGGCGAGGCGCAGGCAACAAAAGAGAGCAAGAGATGATCACTCAGAGGAGAGGAGGAGAGATGATAATAGGGGACCAGGGGAAGAGAGGAGAAAGAAGGGGAAATACCACAGCAAGCAGAGATGGCAAGAAAGGAAACTAGTAGAGGAAAAAGTGAAGGACAGCGTAGCGCTCCCTGACATGATGGAAACTAGACAAGAGACGGAAGCGAATGTTGTGCAGCCAAATGACAAACAGGAACAACACGTCAATGTTAAATTTAGAAAAGACAAGAAGAAAACAAAAATGATAGACAATAGGACGGAGGAGGAGAGGTTGTGGGATGATTCCATTCTGGGTTGTTAAACCCGGGAAGTGGATTCAAATATGTCCATCCATCCATTTTCCGTACCGCTTATCCTCACTAGGGTCGCGGGCAAGCTGGTGCCTCTCTCAGCTGACTACTGGCAAGAGGCGGGTGCACCCTGAACTGGTCGCTAGTCAATCGCAGGGCACACATAGACAAACAACCATTCAAACTCACATTCACATGGGCAATTTAGAGTCTTCAATCAACCTACCACACATGTATTTGGAATGTGGGAGGAAATCGGAGTAACTGGAGAAAACCCACGCAGGCACGGGCAGAACATGCAAACTCCACACAGGCGAGGCCGGATTTGAGCCCTGGTCCTCAGAACTCCGAGGCAGATGTGCTAACCATCCACATCTTAATATGTAATCATAAGATTTTAACACAATTTAAAGGCAAAACCACCCATCTATAAATGTCAAACTGGAAAGATTGAGTTAATTGAAAGAAATGTCTAAAAATTATTTTATAATCGTACTGTCCAAGCTGGCTAATCATTCTCTGGTTCCAATTAACTTATTCCTCTATGTTTGAAGGTACCGCTCATACCCACGTCTTTGTAAACTACATTTTTCACTCTTATACTAAATTACATTTAACTTGCACTTTCAATCGTTATTGGTATAAATGTTCTTAGTAATTTTCTGGACAGTTGCATATGAAAAACCCAAATTGTGGATTGGGGCTTGTAATTTCTTTAGCAGCCTGTGGTGGGCGCTTTTGGGTCAGTGAAGGCTCTATATCAGGGGTCGCCTACCTTTTTGAACCTTAGAGCTCCGTCTTAACTGATTAATACGACGGGCAACCACTTTGCTACAAACTTCTGAAATAATACATTTGCTTAAATTATTTGGCTTCAATATGATTTGGTCATGCGCTACAATACTGACATTTAAACTAAACGTGTGTTTATATATATATATATATATATATATATATATATATATATAGTGTAGGGGTGGGACTTAAATAATAACAAATAAATAATAAATTACAAACAAATGAATTAATTAAAGAAGTTCATGCTTTTTAATCGCATTTTGTGTTCCAAGCAACACGTAACCTTTGTCATTACATGATTTCCTGGTAGACCGATTAGTTTTCTCGGACTGATAGAAGGCAAATTTCATTTAAAAAAAAAAAAAAACAACTACCTGATGGAAGCCTTGATAAGTGTAGTTTTGTGTAAATTGTACAAAAACGAGTTTCCATCCCACTAAAGCACTTCAATTCTTCGACGTGATTAAACTTTTCAACTGCCATGCAGAAACCATTTAAAGACAATGCTTAAAAAAAAAAATTTTTTTTAATAAAATGGCACTTCAGGTCTCTTTAATTTTGGCCAGGGATATTTTGTATTAGTTTTGCTACTGTTTAGTATTGAAATGCAATTAAATGCATTTTTCCAGCGTTAACAATATTCCTCTCTGTGTCAATTATTTGATTAAGTCGGCCACTAAAATCCACTTAAAGCCCACATTATATATACCTACTGTACACCCATACTTAGTGGTGAACTCAAAGTGCATTTTTTAAATTGAGGTTTTTATTATTAAGGGAGAAAAAAAAAATCCAAACCTACAGGGCTGTGTGAAAGTGATTACCCTCCCTGTTAAAACGTAAATGTGGTTTATCATACCTGAGTTCTATTTCTCTAGCCACACCCAGGCCTGATACTGCCACACCTGTTCTCAATCAAGAAATCACTTAAATAGGACCTGCCTGACAAAGTGAAGAAGACCGAAAGATCCTCCAAAGCAAAACATCATGCCAACAGTGTTGGGCATCGAGAACCAATTGGAACCGGGACTAACATGCCAGTTGTCCTGGAATTGTTCCAATTAAAACATTTCAGTTCCCAGTTTCGATGCCTACACTCCACCGACCATGAAGAAGAAAGTGGCGAAAACCAACAAAAAAGAATGCGCACGAAGACGTGCTTGTGCCCAATGGCAGCGGTGAACAAAAGTGTGTCGTAACTATGTTAAAATAAATGACCAGTCACCTCAGTGCAACACTTATTATATTGTGCAAAGGAGGCTTTCACGATGTGTAGAAGTCTGACGCGGTCCCTCCCGCTCTGACCCTCAGCCTACACCGCGCAGAACATTGAGGCAGCTAACAGGTTGAGTGGTGGGTTGCACTGTTGCAGTAATTGTTTCAAGCATTTTAGTCTTCAGACCAACGTAAAAGCTGATGACAGACACAAAAATAAGACATGAATTACTTTACCATACTGGAAAGAAACTAGAAATCGTCGCATTACAAGCTTAACATTGAGCTAAAATTTCACCAAATGTCCAGCTAGCAACTTTACATTACAAGGAATTGGGAAGAAATTCACAAAAACGTTGTCTCAAAGTATTACAAACGCTAACCTTGTGTCTCATCGGTGTGTCGGTAATCAACATTTTACAGAGCATTTTGTTCCATCCATTACTCTTTTGTGTTCGTTTTAAATTCGTTTATACCGGTGTCGTGTGACGTAAATTTTTCGGCCCAAAATGCAGAGTTCTGGTGTGTACCCTTCAAAATAAAAGGCTACATGCTTAAAACAGGAAGTCAAGTTAAAAGTTGCACATATAAACCATTTGATGTGATAAAACATCATAACTATTTTAACAATGCTATATTTAACTTTTAGCTGAAACATTCTCAATTGGGTTAGTCCCACACACATTGACTTTTAGTTCATAGGTTTGATATTGATACTGGTTATAAAGAGTGCCGAGTCAAATGTTGATTTTAGTTTATGCTGCAGGCTGCTAAGAAAATGGATGTTCATACTTTTGACACCCTTTATTTAAACCATGCAAACCTTTTTGACCCAGCCCTCTAAAATAATCGGAATTGAGAATCGTTTGGAAGCAGAATTGAAATGAAGATCCGGAATCGCTCAAATTCAAACGATGCTCAACCCTACATGCCAAGACCTAAAAGCTTCACGAACAAAGAAAGTAATTGAGATCTGTCAATGTAGAAAAGGTTATAAAGCCATTTCTAAAGCTTTGGTACTCCAATGCACCACAGTGAGAGCTATAATCCTCAAATGGTGAAAACATTTTGATGATCATCCAAAACCAGTCTGCCACTGATTTGCTGAAGAAAAACAAAATGAAGACTTTGGAGTGGCCTAGACAAAGTCTTGACTTGAATCCTATTGAGATGCTGTCGCATTACCTTAAAAAGGCGGTTCATGCTCAAAAACCCTCCAATGTCGCTGTATTACAACAATTTGCAAAGATGAGTGGGCCAAAATTCCTCCACTGTGCTGTAGGATACTCAAGTTATCGTTAACGCTTAATTGCAGTTGTTGCTGCTACGGGTGGCCCAACCAGTTATTAGGTTTAGTGGGCAATCACTTTTTCACACGGGGCCAATGTGGGCTTAGATTTTTTTTCTCCTTTAATCATAAAAACCTTTTTTTAAAAACTGCATTTTGTTTTTACTTGTATTGTCTTTGACTAATACTTAAAATTGTTTGATGATGGGAAACTTAAGTGTGACAAACATCCCAAAAAAATAAGAAATCAGGAAGGGGGCAAACGCTTTTTCCACACCACTGTATATACTGTTTATCTTTAAAATGCTTATAAGTGCAATTAAAACAGCAGCTAGTTGTTGGCTATTGTCTAGGTGCCCTTGAACAAAAGATTGTCTGGTGCTTATGTGGTGCAAAGCTATTAGTGCGCCTTCAACTCTGAATTGCTGCTTGCATGCCTGCATGTGTGTGCTCTGGTTCTGTGTGTGGTATGCAACATCGGAGTGTGAGTTTTATTTCCCCTGGATGAATTAGAATGAGAAAAATAACCAAAATTATGCTTGTATAGTACACTATGGTTTCTATTTAACAAAACAAACACCAATGAATGAAACCAACAAAGCTTCCGTGCGTGTGTTCGTCTGGTGTGCGGGGGTCGTTTTTCCACAAACAATGTTTCAACTTAAGCAGATTAAACAGTCACTTGTTTGGCATGTACAAACTGAATAGGAAATATCCAAAGCAGGCATTAATCTATTAGAGAACAAACACCTATCAATAATAAATATGTAGTTGTAAATGCATAAGAAATCAGGTTATTGTAAGTCTTTATACCACCTCTTTTCACTAAAAAGTGAAAAGTACAAGAGAAAAAATGGGTTAAAAATGAGTTGTTTCTGTCCTCCACCTTGCTGTGAGTCAGGTACAGTCAATATGGTAAGCATCATAACAGTATTTAAATGAATTGTAAATAAAATGCGAAAGAAGCGGTGTTTTGGCAGAGGTTTACTAAACACCCAATTTCATTGACAAAGGTACCTACAAAGGCTTAATAGTGGAGTGACGTATAACCAGCCAACTCTGAAGCAGATCAAGATCTCCTGTTTTCATAGAATCCTGTGGTCTCATTCCCTATCTCACTCGAGTCGGCGACCCACTCAGTACTTCAGGGGGCCCACATCCTCTTACTTAAGAGACCACCATGCACACACACACACGCGGTTATCTTTATTTTAGCACAAACACTTATTGCAAACTTAACCTGGCTCGGCTCCATCAAATGGAACCTAAACAAATAACGTGGCATGCATTGCTGATCAATTTTGAGTCAGTCATTTGAGTCATGAGTGATGACGACATACAAATGTTCCAAAATTTCTTCAAAACATGCATTTGCTAAAATAACAGAAATTGTAATCCAACTCCTCTTTAAATGCGGATGAAAGAACAAAGGTTGTCATCTAAGAATTAAGGATGACAACCTTTGTTCTTCAGTGCTTTGATATTTTAGGTCATTATTGAAGCTGGGTTTATAGGACTCAGCTGAACTCGAGGGCACGCACCTGAGACCACAGGAACGCAAACTGCTGTTATGTCGAAACATGACTTTTGTGTCACTCGACACACTGCTGAGCGTCACCTTGTCTTTCTCTTGGTCCTCATCCCAAAACGGGACTCATTGCTTGGACTACAAAGCTAAATTACACATTCACAAGATATATAAAAATGCAATTAAATAATTTTTTTTTAAAATGAGTATCTAATTCAAGAGGTAATAAGTTCAATATGCAATATTATTGCTGTTCTCATTTGCAATGTTTAATGTACAGCATTATACTAGTAGGGGTTCACTAATAGGACAAAAACACTCAGTATAACGCAGTGCAGTTTTATACTACTGCAAACTACATAATTGTTCAATTAAATAATCAAAAATGATAAACTGTGATAGTCATTTAAAATAAATATATTTTGAATGATAAAAGTAATTTCTGACAGCAAGACGGTACTCCTCAAGTGGCCTGTGAGTTACATATACTCACAGGCCGTTGATTAATGTTGAATGGTTAATGCAGAAATGTGTTCAGTCCTCTCCAGTAGGTCGTTTGTGTGTGTGTGTGTGTGTGTGTGTGTGTGTGTCACATCAGGGCGTTACCATGACGACTTAGGTACCTGTCACACACAACCCTCCCATCATCTCGTGAGTGATAGACGGCAGAAAATGAAATGATCAGCATTGCTCCCCAACTTGCACTCAAGATCAACAAAGATGCGAACGTTCGCGCTTGAAGTGATTCTGCTACCGTGGACTCTGCTGACACCATGCCTGTGGTCATTTGGTGAGCTTATGTCATTGGTTGTTATTTTATACACACATACATTTGTTTGTATGACAGCTCGTTCAGGAACCTTTAGCGAAGGATCTATCCTGCGCTGATTCTTTCTGATTAATTGTGGAATATGGTATAGTCTTACCAATCATTGATCTTAACATGACAGTTGATCTCAGACAATACAGCCTTTGTTTTATTTGGGCGAATTATGATAGATTTAGTCATTTGTCCTTTAAGGACCTTTTAATTGCCGTCTGTTAACAGGGCCATAGGCCAAAGAAGCAGCCATTAGTTTTCTGTGCAGATTCAGGATTGTTCAACAATTTCTTAAATTTACATATAATGTATGAATGTAATGATAAAATTCAAGCTTATGCATAACTAGGGTAACTGTCGGTCTCCAACAAGTAGCTTGCCCTGTTTTTGAGAAGGTTACTAAAGGGCCAAAAAATACTGTATGTGCATGAAGGCTGTCTGTGTTTTTAATAACCATTCAATGTAGACATCCTGTCCCTTTGCTTTACAAAAACATTACCATAGATTTTAAAAAATAAAATAAAAAAATTCACGGCGGAAAAGTATTTTGGTCTCGGTTTTCATTTTGTCAAAGTAGTCTCATAGTGTAAAAGGGTTAGAGACTCCTTGTCTACAATTTGGTGCAGATCCAAATCATCATTACTTTTTCCTGCTAGAGGTTTGCCATTCTAGTTTTTTTTTTGCTTGTTTTTTTTTTTTTTTTTTGTTTTTTTTTGGAATATTGCATATTGGGTATCATGTTAAGACAGTGATAACAGAATGAGTTTACAATTACCAAAAGTGTCGAGTTGTTAAAGGTATTAAGAGGCAGATTGATTGTGTACGCTTAAGATCCGATCTCAAGAATGTGTTAACCCAGCAAGCTGTTACTGCTTAATAGAAACAGATCAGGGATTGCACCAGTGTACATACAGTATCAAAAGTAGCCTTCAGCACTGTACTGTTTAAGCTTGTGTCCTGTTTTTTTCCCACTATAGGTTCGGGCCAGATCCTGCAACCAGCAGTCAGCATCCTCTACCCGCAGCTCCTCAGTACACAGTTTATTCAATGCAAATGCGTCAATATCGCCTGCGAGTCAGTCTTCTGGTTCCGCACTATTTTCAACCAAAATAAAGTTCAGTTTCTGGGCAGGTCAAACAATGCCAATCGTGTAGTTTACGGAAACAGTACGGAAGTTAGTCGCTTCCAATTGACAAAAAAGAACAGTGAGGCCTTCATACTGCAAATCATCAATGTGACAGAAGAGGACACCGGAATATATTCTTGTATTTTAAAGGACAGGAAAAATGAAGAACTATGGCAGCCTGGCTTTCTTCTTCTCCCTGGAGGTTTGTATGCTCACTAAAACGTATTAGTGTACCGCTAAATTTGTTGCAGCTTTTGTATTGGATGTCATTATAGTGCATGGGTTAGGGTTTATGCTATGATCTCTAAATTTAAAAGTGTGTAATGTTATTGGGCACACTTTGATTTGTGTTGTTTCGTTTTAATGCCCTGAAGCTGAAAAAAAAGAAGAACAAAAGAAATTATCCTTTGTTGTAATCGTATGTTTGGAGCAAAGTCCATTGAGGTGTTTCTTATATATCAACATGAAAACAGGCTAATGTTTAGCCCTTGTTCAAGTGACTCATTGCATTTCTTGTGGTGAAGTCAATCTTTATGTAACAGAACGGCTCCCGACTAAACCACCTGAATCAACACTCCAACTTAACTGTAGCTGCACTGACACTTTAGCAGGTAAGTCATTCATACATGGTGTTCTGCTGCTTATAGATCTGAATTATTTACGTATGCGGTAAATCAAAAAGCAGATAATGACTGATACGGCAAGAAAACAGGTTATTGCTAGGTGAGCCCATCAAATGATTTGTTTTATTATGTAGCTACGACACATTTAAATCACATTGTGTATATTTTTTAATATTGTGCACCAGGTGATTGTGACTCACTCGTCTTGTGGTCATTGGGTGGACTTGCCACAGTCCTGGTGACAACACTCGTCTGCAGCCTGTACTACTTCAGCCGTGAGTATTCCAACATTGTTTCCAATGTAATATTGGTCATGTTTCTCACATCACAAATTTGAATGAAGGACACTATGATTTTGTGTTTTTGTACACATTGTTTCTTACAGGACTTCCCAAAAAATGTCAGCACCATTTTGTGAAGTAAGTATAATGTTAGAGCTTGTTAAGTATGCTCTTTGAAAGTTAGAGCTTGCTGTTTTGACAGTATGTAATTGAGTGTTTTCTTTCCATTTATTTCAAAGGCGAAGGAAAAAGACAAGTGCTCAATAAACAACATACCTGCCAAAGTATGTACCATATTCACAAAATTGCAACATAGTTTTGTCCATAGTGTTTGTGGATTTTGTTGTTAAAGACCTCAATGAACACAATATGTTGGTTAACTCGGTCTGATTTTCTACTACTTGGAGCTGTGGAACCAGAGTTAATGGTCTTGAGTTCAAACAATTCAAGCATTGGATATTTTCATTAATTTACACAAATGCATGTTAAAATCTTACCTCCACCCCCCAAAAAAGAAGATGGTTCAAACACTTTGTCATTTGTTTCTCTGATTACAGTATCGGAAGTGTCTCACTTTGCAAGCGTTTTAACGACTGGAGGAGCACAAAAGGATTGAATCCAATAACAAAAGATTCTGATATGACAGACTTGCAGGATAAAGCTCCAGGGATCCACCATGGTGATAAGCACTTGACTTAATATCTCATTTATAATATATACAGTATATTTTGTACTTTTTTTTGTTTGAATCTGTCAAATCATGTTTGTAGTTTAGCAGATATTTGAAGCACAACTTATATCTTTTTTTCATTAACTTTGGCCAATCAAAGAGTTTGTAAATCCAAATGAAACATTTGTACAAACATCTGTAAGACTTTTTTTTTTTTTTTTAATCTCAAAACATAAAATTTTCCGTTCTGTAAAAATACAGTGTTGGGAAGTTTACTTTGGAAATGTAGTTGTTTAGTTACCTTGTCGAAAAATTGAATAGTAGTGTAACCATTTCAATTATTTTCTCAAATTAATACAACTAATTACATTTGATTACATTTTGATTACTTTTTTTGAATGAATGCATGAACGGGACTCTTGGTTGTTTCCTCAAAAAGCAGATTGAAATCACAGATCATCATCAAACCATAGATTTGTTCATTACACAAAGAATAAACCGATAACAAAACGTGTTGAAATTTAAAAACATTCAACAACCACAAAAAAAGAAAAAACAATGCCATGTTGACCTAATGCAGACCAGATGAGAAGAAGAAGAAGAAGAAGAAGAATCATCTTTTATTGTCATGAACATGCATGCATGCACACGAAATTTGTTCTCTGCATTTAACCCATCACAGTGAACACATACACGTTAGTGGAACATGTTCCTTAAAAAAAAGTCCAAAATTATAAAGGTGAAAGAAAATTGCTCTTTTATGTGTTCAAAATTGTAACTATCAGTCTAACCTTTTCAAAATATCAGACAAAAGTAATAAATTGCACCACAAGGTAGCACTTGCAAGTTATATTTGGAAAAGTACAATATATCATGTTTGAGACAACACCGCCGACTGGTTAGCACATCTACCTCACAGTTTTGAGGACACGGGTTCAAAACAGGCCTCGCCTGTGTGGCGTTTGCATGTTCTCCCTGTGCCTGCATGGGTTTCCTCCGGTTTCCTCCCCAATGCCAAAAACATGCATGGTAGCTTAATAGAAGACTCTAAATTAGCCGTAGGTATGAATATGAGTGTGAATATTTGTTTGTTTATATGTGCCCTGCGATTGGTTGGCAAAAAGTTCAGGGTGCACCTTGCCTCTTGCCCGCAGTTAGCTGGGATAGCCTCCAGCATACCCGTGACCTTAGTGAGGATAAGCAGTGTAGAAAATGGATGGATGTTTGAGACATGATCAGAGAGAGCCAATCTCATGCATCAGCTTTAGAAGAAGGAAGTGAGTTTTTAAAAAGTCAGAGCTTTTACAGCTATTTTTCAAATGTAACAAAAATTTCAATTATGGAAATTTCCAAAAGCAACTGTAATTTAATTACACACTTTATCCCAGTAATGTAATGGATTACAGTTACAGTCCATAAACATTGTAATTGATTTCCGTAATCTCGTTAAATGTAATTCGTTACTCCCAACCCTGCAGATACGTATGTATTAATTTATGAAAACATTCTAACCTTGAATAAAACAGTACTGTTGATGTAAATCTGTTAAATAAATAAATGCATAGCCAGTTCACTGGCAGCTGTTTTCTTTTAATGGTTTTTTAAGTAGAACTTGAACAAAACAAAAGCATCCATGTTGAATTCTTTTTTTTTTCCCCCCCTTCTAATCAACAGCTTCTTTTATGCCTTTATATTGTTTCATTTTAAGTACTGGCGCTCGGGCACAAAAGGATGATTTTATATTTAAGTATGAATGTGCCAAAATACATATAATGTTTCAACCAAAGGTGGAAGTAAGTCACATATGTGCAAGTAACAAAAGCAAGTCTCAAGTCATAACCTTCAAGTCTCAAGCAAGTCCCAAGTCACTGTGGGGGGAAAAAAAAAATCAAGTCAAGTCACCACTAAATTTTAAGCAAGTCAAGTCAAGTCACTACTTGGTTTAAGCAAGTCGCATGTCAAGTCATACAATCTTGCTCCAGTTGCAACATATATTGGAGTGGTAATAAAATGTTTTTTACACAAATCATAACACTAAAGATGTATTCACACCTTATAAAGGTTAAATGAACAATAATTTAGATGGTTGATTGAATTTATTGCACTGAATTGTTTTAAAGTTGTATTTGAAACTCAATTTAACTCAACTTTATTTCTGAACGATTCTGTTTACTGTGGTGACAGCCTTGTAACTCCTAGGGTTCTTAAGAGAACACCATTAAAAAAAGTCACATATAATAAATATTTTCACAACTTTTTGCACCTTCAATGTGACACATTATCTGGACAACCCATTTGAAAAAAAAATGGAAATCTTTTCAAGAGAAGTAAAAATAAACAGAGTAATGTAGTTGCTTACGTGTACTCATGCTCTCATAACTCGGGTGACTGTATTTAGAATTAAACGATCTCATTTAGAAGCACTGACTCTGGACAATTGACAATTGTCATTCGATTAAAGGTTATGTTTCATATGCTATGGTATGACACAACAGATGACATTTTAATGGTGACACTAAAATAAACTTGTTCAGTAGTACAAAAATTATATTCACATGTAGCTACTCACAATTGTATTGTACAATTTATCAGCGTGTTCGTATTGCAAGGTGATCCGATGCAACAGACTTATAACGAACCTGGCATCTTCGAGCGCCAACTCTTTCCTCATGCAAATGTCTCCGCACTTTTTTTTTTTTTAATATATATATATATATATATATATATATATTTTTTTTTTTTTTCTTTAATCTCCACAACTGACCGCTTGCAACTGGCATAATATTTTAGATGCTACTTTCTGCTCTGCTCTTGCATCAATAGTAAATGATAGCGAGAGAGAGGGGGAAAAAAGAGAAGAGAGTTTTGCGTGCTTATGAACCGAAACGAAAGCTTCGGACAGTTATCATCAACCGTCCGTTACTTAGCTGTCCTAAAACATTCAAAATCACATCATTTTTAGTTCTGATTGTCCCAAATCAGTCTATGAAACTTTGACCAGCTAGCTAAAATGTTAAATTAGTTTACCTGTCTTTGTGAGTTTTGTAGTGACGGATGAAGTTCGATGTCGAGTTGCAAGCCAGGTTGCCATCCTCTTTTTGCAGACTTGACTGACAACATAATCCTTGAATCTAAATTTTATTATCTTTGTAGGTCCTTTCATCGTTCATGCAGATGGTCACACTGGCAAGTGCGCAACAATGCAAACTTGGTTGCCAGGTTGGGGCAAATGACCCCCCTACCCTAAAAGCGATGACAAGTTCAAGTCAAATCTCTTGGCTACCAAGTCTAAAGTCAAGTCAAGTCTTTAAGTATTTGGAAAGCAAGTTGCAAGTCATAAAACTGGCAACTCAACCTGAGTCAAGTCAATTGACTTGAGTCTCCTCATCTCTGATTTCAACCCCCATTGCAAGATGAAATTTATTGCAAAGGTTGCAAACGTATAATAGCTCAAGACAACTTACTTCGAGTTGCCATCGGAAAGTTTGTACATTTTGCAAATGCGGCGCATGCAT
Source organism: Phyllopteryx taeniolatus (assembly GCF_024500385.1). Lineage (NCBI taxonomy): Eukaryota > Metazoa > Chordata > Actinopteri > Syngnathiformes > Syngnathidae > Phyllopteryx > Phyllopteryx taeniolatus. The sequence goes on from NC_084510.1 coordinate 11,732,366, forward strand.
CTAATTTACAGTGGAGGTAGACTCATTTTGAGTGCTACTGCATTATGGATGTGAAGAGTTTTGTAGTACATTTAATCTTTTAATTCCATCTGTAAACAAAATACATATATTTTGTGTGTATGACTCTTTGTGGCTTCCCTCGTGCACACATTATCACATACACTAACACACACCACACACATGCACACCTGTGTGAAAGAAGAGAAAAAAAGTGAGCTGGTGGTTGCTGGAGGCTGAGGGAGTATGTGCGACTCTTTCCTGTGTGCAGGAGAGCTTCGAGACTTGTTTATCCTTTGAGCTCCTCATTTACTCTCTGGAACAAAAGGACCACAAAAATACCACAAAAGGAACCACAAGCTCTATGAAAGCAAAGAACACAGTTTTAAAAGGAGACAGTTTAGAAGGGAAAAAAAAACCTATGCCATGCCTTCTTCAGGATAAATATGTTCGATTGATTTTGTTCTGGAATACGCAACAATACATGTACATGCTCATTCCATGTAAAAGATGCATTTAAATACGTATATGATATGTAATCATACAGATGATATCATATCATAATAGATTTATAGGAGACGCTTTAAAATTATTCCACTTCCTGAAGTAAATGCTACTAATATAAAGATAGACAAACGCAGAAGACTTAATAGTAATTGTAGGAGAAATTATGCAGTGGATTTCTGTATGAGCCTTTTCACGTGTAGACAAGAATCACAAAAACATTCTTGTGCTGCATCTATTGGTTATTTTTCTTAAAGCTACAAAACAGAAGTCGTACAATAAAACAATATACAATAGTTACTGTAACGTGTAATTTGTTTAATGTACCATGTGTAGTGCTCATGTTTACATTTTTGGGAGATTTTTTTATGATTTGTAACAAATGCTCCCATTGAGTCTAAGAAGTACACACAAGTAAAATGAATAGAACAGCGGCACAGTGGGCGACAGCACATCTGCCTCACAGTTCTGAGGACTGGGGTTCAAATCCCGCCCTCGCCTGTGTGGAGTTTGTACGTTCTCCCCCGTGCCTGTGTGTGATTTCTCCGGGCACTCCGGTTTCTTCCCACATCCCAAAGACATGCGTGGTAGGTTAACTGAAGACTCTAAATTGCCCGTAGGTGTGAATGTGAGTGCGAATGGTTGTTTGTTTCTATGTGCCCTGTGATTGTAAAGAATTTGTAAAACTGATTACATGCTAAATTAGTTAATAGACAGCCTTTGTTTTTATACTTCTTGTATCTAAGTTAAGGTATTAAACTTACTGTTTAGAGGAAGCATCATCATAGGTTAAGTCTCCATTTTCTATTCTTACTCCACTTGATCTTCCTCGTGTTTTATAATCCACAACGTCATCGTAAATAACATTAGGAAAGCTACATCTAATCCAATAACTCTGATGTACAATGTTCTTTGTATGTGTTTTAAACTGCTCTTGTACTGCATACTACAAGCTATTCTTGAGCCTCAAGTCAAGCTCTCGCACACACATATGCGCACATTCAAGTTTGAGGTTGGACATTCTCACTGTGACTCAGACAGGGAAGCCTGTGGAGGTGTTTGCAAGTGATTCTCAGAGGAAACATGCCGTGGGCTAAGTGACTTTGGGTCTTCCCTCGAGTCATGAAGCAGCAACTCAAATCCAGAATGATTTAAAACCAGGTAGCAGGAGTCCCAAAGTTTAAAAAAAACAACATTTAATAATATCCTAGTGAGGAGAAGCGGCTCAGAAAATGGATGGATGGATGGATAAAAATGGAACATTAACAGGCTGACAGTTAAACAGTAATGGCAGTCCTCTGTCTTTGGTCTCCTTCCACCCATGGAACAGATCAAAACCCACAACAAAGTAACAGTTTCAGAATTCGCTTCCCACTACTAAACTGATGTACCGTATTTACTTTCAGTAAAGAGGAAAATGGGGGTAGATGTTAAAGAAGATATAAACTAGTAATGGAAACTTCACCAAGGTTCTCCTGTACTACTGTATTTTACATTATCTGCTCAATCGCAAAGATAAAAGATACACTGAGATTTACAGTATATCTATCTGTATGAAGGCTGGATCAGTCTAACAAAACATTTTTATTATCGTTTATGTATTTATTTATTGCAGCCATTCTTCTGCCCGGTGTATGCAGAAAATGTGATACACACATCACTCGTCCTTTTTTATTTATTTATTTTTGCCTGCATGTTTTTATATGGTTTATACCAAGACTGGCAAAAACCCAAGACAGATACAGTCTAACATGCATTCCTTTTTGTTGTTGTTGTTTTTGCAATATACAAATTTTATTACTGTGCGTTTGAGTGTGTCACATGCTTCTTTTAATGTTTACTTGCACTGAACTGTCAGAGGAGAAATTTAAAATTCCAACTATTACGTAGCAATACAGCGGCTGATATAAGTATTTAACAGGTCACCATTTTTCTCAATAAATATACTTCCAAAGGTGCTATTGACCTGAAAACGTCACCAGATGTTGGGAACAACCCATGTAATCCATACATACAAAGAAAGTAGAACAAATAGGCTCAGAAATTAAGTTGTCTAATAATGTGAAATGATACAGCGAAAATGTATTGAAGACTCCAACTGGTATTTATTTAATACTTTGTACAAAAGCCTTTGTTTGCAATGACAGCTTCTGGACGCCTCCTGTATGGAGAAACTAGTCGCATGCATTGCTCTGGTGCGATTTTGACCCGTTCCTCCACGCAAGCAGGCTTCAAATCTTGAAGGTTCAATGGGCTTGTTTTATGGACCTTGAGTTTCATTTCTTTCCACAGATTTTGATTAGATTCACTTCAGGTGATTGGCTGGGCCATTCTAGTAGCTTTATTTTGTTTCTTTGAAACCAATTGAGAGTTTCCTCGGTAGTATGTTTTGGATCATTATCCTGCTGAAATGTCCACCCTCGTTTCACATATTTACACACAATTTCTGATCTTATTTTTTATACTTTCTTTGTTTGTATGGATTACTTGGGTTGTTCCCAACACCTCGTAAAATCTTCAAGTCAATAGCACCTTTGGAAGTATAGTATATTTACTGAGAAAAATGGTGACATATTAAATACCATGTCACAACTATGTATTTTTATAAACACACTATAAATGACCATGTTTGAACATCAATTATTAACAACATCATTATAGGCAATTTGACGAAATTTAATTTAGAAGTGTGTCAAGCTAGTACCCATTCACATTAATTATTATGCCTACACAAGTTAAGTAGCTTTCAGTTTCAAAATGTTTGGTGACCCCTGATTTAGAGTGTCCAAGCCCCCCAGCAGAGATGTTATTGATATTAAATCACACATACTTTACCACTGGTTTAATAGCTCTGCCATCCAGGGGACTCATACAAGTATTTTCCCCGGTGGAGTCAGTACTTCATCAGGAAGTTGCCAAATTACACTTTTCATTTAGTGTGAAGAGCCATATATGTGGCACATACAGCTGAGACTCCCAACCCACACGGCATCAGTAACATCCCAGAACACTGAGGTAATGCTGAGTGTGCATCATACAAAACTGCAGGTCTGCTTACCTTTTGGCTTCGACAGTGTGTCAGACAGTCCTTCCGTGGCTGGAAAGTGATGGATCTTTGTCATGCAGAGAAACTCATTGTGTGGGCTGTGTTATGTAAATTAGCCCCACTGGTACATCACAGCGGGCCAAATTTCAGAATGGCTCACTAACATACACATTTTCAGGGATAGGCAGCAGACAAAATGATGTTCTGTATTTGGTTGTTTAATTTCACAATTGAGGGTTTTTATATTTTTAGTGGCCACCTGAGAAAGAATATATTTTATAAGTGCATTAGAATTGCAAAGTATGATTTTTATTTTTAATTTTGTTTAGTGATGATTTTTGGAACCTCTGTATTAAATAATAATAATAAATAATTATTTTCTCTGGGTACTCCAGTTTCCTCCCACATCCCAAAAACATGCATGGTAGGTTAATTGAAGACTGTAAATTTCCCGTAGGTGTGAATGTGAGTGCGAATGGTTGTTTGTGCCCTGCGATTGGCTGGTGACCAGTTCAGGGAGTACCTTGCCTCTCGCCCGCAGTTAGCTGGGATAGGCTCCAGCATACCCGTGACCTTAGTGAGGGTAAGCAGTGTAGAAAATGGATGGATGTTTGAGACATGACCAGCGAGAGCCACTCCCATGCATCAGCTTTAGAAGAAGGAAGTTACTTTTTAAAAAGTCAGAGCTTTTACAGCTATTTTTCAAATGTGACAAAAATTGCAATTATGGAAATTTCTAAGCTGTGTAGCAGCTTGAAAAACTTTTTTTTTTGGAGGGGGCCATTATGTGATGTGGGAAGTATAAAGTATGACTATCATTTAATTCTACATTAACAAAGGTATGTTTTACTTTATAAGCGGCACGGACCTGGGACACCTGTGCTGTGGCTACTAAAAATATATAAGCTCTCATGTAATTGATGAGAGACCCAACTATTTGTATACAAGCAATTAAAAAGTAAGTACTATACATTTCTGTTATCTTTTAGCACCCTTCCAATGTGGAGATCTAGAGACAGATAGGTAGATGTGATGCAGTGTTTGTCATTGTCAGTACATGGCGGCTACAGAAAGTTGTAAAAGACGGGTGACATGCAGACATGTTTCTCCTCAAACATTATGTAGAGCACGACCTCGATGGAGACGTTGTCTGCAACGTGTTTGACACCTCATGAGGGGCGTGTTCCTCATATCCTTCCTCACAAGCAGATTCCCTCCTGACAGCACAAACACATTCTCTGCAGTTCTGCACTTTAAAATGGATCAACATTTGATTTGCATCTTGGCAACGCTGTTGTTTTACAACAGTGAGTTACTCGTAAATTTGACCAGAAATATTTTTACTGCCATGTTAATGAGGTGAGGCACAATTCCCACTTTGTGTTGTCATCCAGAGTTAACTGCAGGAGCTGGTAGAGAGCACGTCAGCAAAGACGGGCAGAAGATTGAAGTGAGTTGCAAGCCCTCTGATGTCGGGTCCATGGTTATGTGGTTTCGAGTGGTGGACAAATCCGGCATGGAGTTCCTGGCATCTTACACCAACAATGGCATGCAGAAGTCAACGAGTGACTCCATGTCCAACTTCAGTGACCTAAGAATCCGTGAGGACATCATCATTCTAAAGTCCTTCAGCAAAGCTCGTGACAGTGGCATTTACAGTTGTGCATCTCTAAAAAACAACCAGCTGAAATTCGGCGACATCACCCGACTGACAGGAGGTGAGTTTTGTTGTTGTTTTTAAATCAAGTTAAAACGATTATATGCATGATGATGATGGGACACCATTTGATAATATAAAACTTTTTCTTGAGAAAACGATGGTGTGTCAAAACCTCCTGAGGCCCCCACCGTCAAACTCAATCCATCCACGACCACTTTACCCTGTGCTTGTGAGAATGTTACTAAGCAAGGTAGAGTACATTCGTAATGTCACCCTGAGTCGTAACTCCCAGCTCTCAGTCCTGTGTGGATGGATACAGTTAAGTCAATCAATATCTTTTTTTATTAGGTCACTCCATGTTGTGTAATCCCATCATACTGATTCCACTAGCAGGCAGTTGTGGCCTTCTTCTCCTACTCATCCTCATTATTGTGGTGTACTGCAATCGTAAGTCCTTTTGAATATGTCAAAGATGTAAGTGGCAGTCCTCAAGGAGGCTATCACATCCCATTTTCATTTTGGATTCATTGCTTACACTTTAGAAAAGATCTTCACTTTACTGCAGTTGAAATGTTCTGTTGCAGGTGTGAGGACACGTAGGTGCCCACATCATTACAAAAAGAGGTATGTTTTATAATTATGTACTGTAAAAATTGTTATAATTTTGGCCCACATTTTAGACAGACTAAGGTCATTGGTTTAAATCCACCTAACATGGTATTATGCTGAAATCAAATGAAAATGAATACCTTTCATATCTGGAATAAATAGGAATGCAAATTCAATCATATGACATACTAATACATAAATGTTCATTTGAAATTATATTTTGGTGTAATTAACAATTTCTAAATGTAATTATCAAATTGAATAGCTCATACCAGTAATAATTACAAATTGAATGTCTGTAAATTAGACTTTCAATATTGCTTCTCGACAAAATGAGATTTCACAGGCTCAAAGTTGTTTTGACAAAAATACTAATAGAGGAAGATTAATCTGGAAAAAAAAAGTGTTAATTACCTCAAGGATCTCTTCATCTAAATAAGCTTTTCTATCTCTCCCAGGCCGCAGAAGAAAATTGCTCCTGGAAAACAGCAGCAGCAGCAGCAGCACACTTGATCATTGTACACATTATAAACATTCTATTGTGTTGACATGTTCTATTCCAAAACTGTAACTAGATGCATAAAATAGTTAACATAATTCAAGTACTCAACAATTCCATTTTTACAACTCCCTTCAATGTAGTTAGTTCAGTTTTAGCGGCGATGAGCCTTTATTTGTAATATTTGTAATAAATTGAGTTACATTATTTTTAGTTAAAATCTCAATTAGTAGTAGTCATATGGTAATACTTTATGCCCATTAATGAATGATGAGCATGTAGACAGACAAAGAATATTTTATTTCAGTAGGCTGAATGTTTACCTATCCCAATGATTGTCCAGAATATTGAAATATGGATTTTGTATTTTATTTTATGTAAATTTCTCTAAAGAAATTTTAATTGTGCATTATTTGTTCACTGTTTAAAATTATACTGTTTTTTTAATAACCTTACTGTTTGTGATTTACAAATACCCAATTAGAATTGAATTTTTAACTTTGTATTTTTTTTTAGATTATATATGTGGTAAATCTAAGAGTACAGTATTTTAAAATTCCTACATTTGAGATAGTAGTTATATATAAAATGAAACATCAAAGAGCACACAGACATTTTAATTAATCAGTGAATTGTCTTTATTTGTTTTATCACTTTCTGATTGAAACAAACCCACTCATTGCTTCACTATCAGTCATTCGGGATGCTAAAATATATTGGTAGACATTCAATGGTTTTAGCAAAATAGATAATGTGTGTAAGCCCCCCAAAGTGAACAGGAAGTGGGCTGCTATACCGTTCTGCAAAGTGAAAAACCACCAAGTCAGGAGTTTTTGTTCCTGTTCAGGTTTGACACACCCACACACACACGGATCCCTTGCACGTTAAGAAAAAAAATTTTTAATGAAAGATGTTCTTAGCAGTATTTAGCCCACTCATCAAAGTAGCCCATGTGTTTTTAATTCCTTTTAGGCACAAATGGTTTGGAAAATACACATCTATTGATTATTAGATTCATTAGTGTTCCCATATCTAAAATATGTCACCGCTCTTGATGTGCACCCAAAAAAAAAAAAACTGAGGAAGAAAATCTCTCTGTACTCACTTAACACATCAAAGCCCTTTAAAGTCATACAGTGTTTTTTGTTTGTTTGTTTTTTTATAGCGTAAAATCCTTTTTTACATTTGTTGTAAACACCACCTTGGTTTACTAAGTGCAATTGTGGCAACCAGTACATTTTACAAAAATATATACTAAAGACCCTATGGATATTTCTCCAAATGACATTTGCAAGAAATTAAGCCGCCTGGAAAGCTCTGCATATTTGTAAGTATTGTCCAAAATAAAAGTGAACACAGCTGTACACTAGCATCTTAATGGCACTTGAGCACATAATGATAAAAAACTAATTAGATTTGGATAAAGCATTGCACAACATGTTAATACTATACACTCACGCCACGCTTCTTATGTAAGATGACTGTCAACAAGCTTGCGCGGCCGTTGTGTTACGAGTGTGGCGTAGGATAGCTAAAACATGAGATGGACAACACCTTTCTTAATACACAATGACCAGCAAATTAACTTTTTTTGGTTCCAGCATGTCTCGCCACGCAGACAGAAACCGAAAGCTTCTCATCCTTAAATACAAGTGAAACCAAGCAAACAATACATGGTTGTAAGTGTGTGTGTGTGTGTCTAGGTTGTCGTTAACTACTGTACATCCTTGATGATTTAATAAAATACAATCTCAATGCAGAACAGGGTCCCCGTGGGTGCGTCCTCAAAGGCCTCTGGAGGTCAAACTGCACCAGCAACCTGCAACAAACATTTATTTATTAATGTATTCATTTTCACTGATTATTAGGAGCAAACGTGCATTCAGCACAACCAAAAGATACATTTGTGCATTAAAAAATGTTATTCTAAAAAAATTTACATTAGATTCTTGACGTGTTCTTTAACTGTGTAAGCGCTGCAAAGCAACCTGTAACATTGTGCCTGGATCCAGCCATGTAATGACTACGCATCGTTGTAGTAAGATTTGGGAAACATTGCGATGATGCCGTGAGCGTATCACAGGCTAATTTGATACACTGAGGCGATGTAGAGTGGCATTACGTCACAATCAATGGTGGTAGAAAGGTCCCTCGTATAAGGCATCAGCAGCTCATGAGTATTACACCCTTGATGGTTGAGCTGGACGAATCTAATTATATGATGGTTTATACATTTTGATTGAAACATGTCAAAAACATAAAAAGTGATCCGTTTTTCAACAATATGCCTAAAAATTTTCCTCATTTCTGCAATGACCCATCAACAATAGATAACTATTTTGCTAAATTATGCCTCACTTAAAATGTGTCTTTGATAGTATACTATGGAGTGTTGAGAAAGAAGAGAAAACAAAACAAAAACTGATGAATGCCACATTCTTCCTGAAGAGTGCTTGAGTTGAATTTATCAATTTGTCTGAATTGTTTGGTGATGAGATCCTTTGTCGCTGCAGTGTGACCGTACTACATTTCCTCTTCATCGAGTGCACGAATGACACAAACCTGACAGTGAGCAGTCTAGCTCTTCTTTCCCTGCTGTGTCGATGTTCGTACGACATCTGAGCTTAGCTGGCCAGAGAACTGGTTGTCGGCAGGGGACTCCGATGTGTGTTGTTTCTGGAAAACAAGGGTCAGTTGAAAAAAACTAAATATTAGGAGCAACACTCTACATGCAATCATCAAACAGGCATTATGCATTTATATGTATGAAGTGAAGCATACAGAAGAGAGTGCACTGCATGCAGCTGTGTGTGTAGCATCAAGCGCAGACAGGCTCGCAAATAGTCATTTGTTGCGCCAAGATAAATGTACATTGTAGCACATCTTCATGCAGCAGGAACGTTGCTTACTTTAGACTTTGACTTGCTCTTGCTCTGTAAGTAACAAAGTTGACACCTACGTCATGCTATGCAAACTCGAGGTCACTGAGGGGAAGATCTTTTAAGTCTTATTTATCTTTTAGGTCCTAGTGAACAACCTCTGGAGGGGATACTAACACTGTAGCTTTTTCCATTAGTTATGCATTTATTTATGTTAAGTCATTAACAGGATCTATTATAAATATTATGTTTGAACCCCACATGACTCATTTCTGTTTATTTACCTTGGCTGTGCCTGCCTTTGCCTTGAATGTTGGGTCATTGGGAAGGCGGGTGCCAGCCAGTGTGTCTGGAACAGGACAGGACATGGGCTAGCAGAGAAAAGAAAAAAATATTTTTAATGTCCAATAATTACGTTGAAATATGTCTGCCTTCAGCATTAATCACTGAGAAGGCACACTATAACACACTAGAACTTAAAAGGGCCATAAAAACGCCAAGACCTTTTGTGACAAGACACAGAGGGCCAAGTGACGGTGCGTGCTCTTACGTGTATATTAATGGTGCTTTACTTATATTAAGAATAACAGAGTGCTGCCTTTTAAGCGTAAAGAGTTAGTACAAAATGACTTCAATTCATCATGGCAAATTAAGAGAAACACACAAATGAAAAAACAACAACATAAATGTAAAGGTGTTACATGGGTTGCCCCATGTTAGGATGCAACAAATGATATGAAATGATATTCCGTCCTTTGGAATTATGACAAAACATGGCATGTCCACCATGTTTGTGGGGTGTGTTGCAATTTTCCAACCATTGCATGAGGTTCAGTTTGTAAATAAATCAGTAATTCTTAACCACTGTGCTGTGAGAGAGCATCAGGTGTGCTGTGGGAAATTATCCAATTTCACTAAATCGGTCCAAAAATGATTATTTATTACAAAGAGTGTAGCTTAGTTCATCTATCTATGCCAGTGTCAAAGAGTGACAGACAGAACAATTAAATGCTCTTCCATTAGATGGCGGAAGGTACAATTAACCTGTGTATCCGCCTTTTGCCATTGAAACAACAGAATAATAGCTTTGTGTTTAACTAACAGGCCCGTATTTAAAGTAAATAAATGTTGAAATTTGTTAGTAAATTGGGATGAGCTCATCATTATTTCAGTACCTGTACATGCACTTGTTCACTGTGATGGGTAAAATGCAGAGAACAAATTTCGTGTGCATGCATGCATGTTCATGACAATAAAAGGTGATTCTTCTTCTTCTTCTTCTTCTTCTACCTTGTGACATTATTGTTTGGTGGCGTGTCGTGAGCTTTTCGAAGGAAAATAAATATGCGGCTTGGCTCAATAAAGGTTGAGAAACATTGCTATAATAATTATTATTTTCTAGTATGTTCTTATAAGAACAAATATTGGTAATGATATTTTTTTATTATATTTACAGTAGTTTTAAATTTATGGCAAGTCAGGATGATTTTAGTAAGGTAATCCCACTTTACTATAGTAGTTGTTCGAAGTCAGTTTTGTGCTACCTTCAAGGGCTCCGAGTCAAGCACAGGTGGCGTCAGCTCCGATGTGCCGAAATCACTGGACAGCAAATCCAAGGCTGTCTTATCGTCCATAGTCTTCAACAGGGGAGCAAAGAATGCAACATGAATTTAAAAAGAGTATATATATGCACATCATATCCATGCATCATCGGTGTGCTGTGCAAGGGACTCACCTTCTTTGGTGTGGCGTCTGTATTAGCCTTAGCTTCAGCCATTTTCTTTAAAAAGGAAGTTGATTAAAGTCATATTGCATTACACACACTGAATACAGTACTTGATACCGTAATTCCTCACATAGTCACCTAGGTTGTTAATTTACTCAACTGGATCACTGACCTGTAATAGGTGTCTAGTCGAAGTAACGTAAGGTAAGGTAACAGAGACGAGGCCTTTTTTTGCTTAGTGATGCAGAATGGTGGCTCTGTATGCCTTTTTATACTGCAAGACTTTTTCTGTGCAGCAGGGCAGTTTGATATATTCTCTCTCTGGTTGTTGATATTGTGATGGATATTTATTGGGAATGCAGTTGGACAGAACGAGGTTTAAGAGGTGACAGACACAGAGAGAAGAGAGAACAGAGGGGGGAAAAAGTACAACAGCAGAGAACAATAGAAGTACAAAACTATATGAACTATACGATAATGTTCCATCGGGGTCGGTTCTATCTGCTGTATATATTTGGAGGCCTTTAGAGTCGTGCTCACGATTATTGGAACCCATGAAGTTTAAGTACTAAATGTGGAATATCTCCTGAAGAAAATGAATCAAGTTTTTTCTATGGAGAACTTGTGTTTGATATAAAAGCGCAAATGACAAACAACATTTTATGGACAGATGAAACAAAAATAGAGCTTTTTGGCAATGCACACAAACAGTATGTTTACAGGCGGCGCAATAAAGACTGGGGAAAAGAACACCCTGTCAACAGTCAAGCAGGGTGGAGGATTTATAAGGCTGTGGGGCTGCTTGTTACATCCGGTACTGGAGGCCTTGACTATATCACAGGTATCATGAAAGAAGAAAATTATCAAGCGATTTTAGCGCGAAATGTCTTACCCTGTGTAACAAAACTTGATTTGAGGCAAAGATTATGGGTCCTCCAGCAAGATAAAGACCCAAAGCACACAGGAATGGTTGCAAAGGGAAAAAAATGACCTTTTTAAAATGGCCAGCAATGAGTCCTGATCTCAATCCAATTGAAAAAAAATTTGGGGGGGAGCTGAACTCTGCCAGAGGAAAAGAACCCTGCAAATGTTCAAGAGCTTGAACAAATTGCAAAGGAAGAATGGGAGAAAATACCACCTGAGAAGTGCAAAAAGCTTTTAGATGGATACAAGAACCGTTTGGAGGCTGCCACCACTGCCAAAAGGTGTGCAACCAAATATTAAGGAGGGAGCGCAATATTGTATGTAATGTATGTATGTTTTCAGTTTTTTTCTTTGAAATTACAATATCTACAGTGCCGTGCAAAGTATTGCCCCCCTTCTCAAATTGTTGTATTTTTGCATAGTTTCCCCACTTTGTTTGAGATCATCAAACAAATGTAAATATCAGACAAATATAACCCAAGTGAACTTAAAATGCTGTTTTAAAATGGTGATTTCATTTATTAAGGAAAAAAATATATATTCTAAGTTACCCGGCGCTGTGTGAAAAGGTAATAGGTAATGGCCCCCTAAACCTAATAACTGGTTGGGCCATACTCAGCAGCAACAACTGAAATCAAGCGTTTCTATAAAATTGGCAATAAGTCGTGAAAACTGCACACAACTCGGAACCTATCGACTTTAAGGCAGACGTGCCAACCACTATGCTACCATGCTGCCCTGCGGGCGGAAAAGGAGGCATCCAAGTGGACTATGCACGTGACGATTAATTAATAAAAAGGAGAAGCCACTATGGTTAATTCGGTAATGAAATATGGTTACTTCGTTTTCCTGCATTTTTAAATGAATGCAAGAGTGTCTTGAAGGTGCAAAATCCAGTTTTCTGTTACCTTAAGATCCTCCTCGGTGGGTCTATACTCTGGTGGCAGAGAGTCGTCTCTCTCCCCCATTTTAATGAGCCTCTCTTCAACAGCCTTCTTCTCCTGAACACAAAAGACACACACATTAGGACCAAAGAAATGACGCATTTTATGAGCACTTAGCAAGTTTATCTTTGTGCTGCTACTTGTCTACCTTTTTTGATAATTTTTTGGGGGGGAATTTTTAGGTAGTCTTTCAAATAAGATGGATGTTAAAGGACCTCTCTAATGCTGTGAACATTCGCACGTATTCCATAGATCTGAACTTAAAATTTGTGTCTGCAAAAAATATTTCCCCAAAATAGACTCAGTAGCAATTTTAGACTTGTTTTCTGATGACATATTTGATTTTCAGCCAGATTGCGGCCTGCCCACATTTTGGTCGAAAACGATATGTCAGCTGCTGAGGCCGAGCACATTTCCTTATTAAACTACTACGTTTTTTGTGGTGTCATTGTTTCCTATAATGAAAGTCTATCTGCTTTTTTAGACGAGTGAAAATAATGAGGTTAGATACATTTGAGCAGGGTTGTTTTGTTAAAATCGATCACTGTAACGCTTCGTTGCAGAAGGATGGCAGCACACGCGGCTAATTTGGTCTTCAGCTCCGTTGCCGGCGTCAAACCAAGACATGGCGGCGTCTCGATTTTGGTGATGAAAAAGGGGCGTTCCCAGGGGAAGTAGTTATTTCCCGATTGCTCCAAAACAGATTGATATTATTGGAAACAACTGACAGATTCATTTTCTTTAGCAAGAACTAGACAAAGGGGCCTTGTTAATGAAATATAGGCCATCTGAACGCTATAGGTCCTTTACAGTTTAATTTTATCTGCACATTGATGACATCATTATACCATCACATTTTGTTGCCTTGGTTTCGGATTAAACCTTTTATTTTCGCAATTAAAATTCTTTAGTCAGTGCCCACCTTGACAATGTCTTTGGCAGCAATTGGGGCTGGCTGAGGGGCAGGGGTAATATCTGTTATCAGAGTTTCTGATAAAGCATCCAGGGCACTGCCTGCTCCTGCAAAAAGCTGCATGCAGAAACGAAAAAGCATTCACATAAAAAAAATAAAAATCTGACAATATTAAACTCTTTACAAATAGTTCAGGTTTTATGTGTTTTTGTTACCTCTGAGGCAGTTTCTGTGGGGGCATAAGCAGCAGATTTCACTGTGGGAGCAGCAGAGGATGAAACAAAGTCTCCTGCTAAGGCATCCAGAGCAAAGTCTGCAGAGGACTGAGGAAGAGAGACATTAACATATTCCTTCACCTGGATTTTCTTTTTTCAATCATATAATGCTTAACAAATGGAGCAGACCCCCACCTAATGTGAAGTTTATGCCACAGAGGCCCTAAACTAACACCACCAAAATCATGTGTGTTTCTATAATGGTTAGCACACAAAGAGTAAAGCACAGTATTATCTATTAATTAAAGTATATGTATTTACTTTCAACAGATTGTTTTCGTGGTTCAAACTTCTCCATGCCCTGTCTCCAGTGCTCAAATGTGGGTATAAAAAGTGAATTTAGTTTGAAATCCCTCATCCCTGTTCACAATGGTGAAATGTCTAGAGCTCATTGAAAATGAAAAAAGGTCGACATTAAAGCACAGGAAGATGCAAGACGGTCTGGTCTCCGAGACAAACAAGGACACATTTCTTGCATTCAGGAATCCATAAGGAACCCAAACACATCATACGCAAATACTGTATAAGATTAGCTTTCGGGGTCACTGATGGTGTAGTGGTACATTCGCCTGATTTTGGTGCAAGGCAGCGTGGGTTCAGTTCCCACTCAGTGACGGTGTGAGTGCGACTGGTTGTCCGTGTCTATATGTGCCCTGCGACCAGTTCAGGGTGTAGTCCGCCTTTTGCCCAAAGTCAGCTGGGATAGGCTCCAGCGCCCCGCGACCCTAACCTGGATAAGCTGTGTTGAAAATGGATGGATTAGCTTTCACTGTTATGCCGACGATACTCAGCTCTACGTGCATTTAAAACCAACGAGTCCACGCGATTGCTGTAATTTGGAGTCGCCACTTGTTTAAGGACACAAGTCTTGAGTTTTGACAAAACACCAGTACCCAAAGTGAGTCAGCAAAAAATCTCAGCGTTCTAGTTGACTCAATTCTCTCCTTTCAAAAGCACATAAAGAATATCACCAAAACTGTTTTTTCGTAGCCCATGCACTTGTTACGTCTCGCCTCGACTATTCTAACGTGCTGCTTTCTGGTCTGTCTGGTATTAAAAGTCTGCAGTTAGTACAAAACGCTGCAGCAAGACTTGACGAGGATGAGAAAGTTTGATCGTATTACCCCCATTTCTGGCCAACTTGCAGATGCGATTTTAAGGTCCTGTTACATAATCATAAAATATTACACAGGCTAGCACCCTCTTATCTCGCTGACTTAGTTGTATGCTCACAAAAGGCTGGTCTTTTGGTGACTCAAAGTGCCAGAAAGAGGTCCGCAGTCTCTGGAGCATTTCCAGTACTCAGGAAAACCCTACCCGCGGATATTAGAGGTGCTACCTCAGTAGAAATGTTTACATTCTGATTTAAGACTTATTTCTACTCTTTGGCATTTAGTTAAAGTACACGGAGGCCTGTTTTACTGCCGCTTGTCCTATCTCCTCCGCCCTGGTCTCCTGCTCGGAGAGAGGGCTAGGTGACGTTGACCGAATCGGAGTCTGTTGCTGTTTGGGTTCTGCACAGACCAAGTGGGACAAGGTGCTATGGAGGATTCTGCTCTGACTGACTGGGTCTGGTCCTGAGGTAGAACCGCTTTCCCAAAGGAGTCTACCCTGCGGCACCTTTTCTCTTTAAAATGGACTCCTATGCCATCCTAATGAACATTGTACAGCACCAGACTGTGTGATAAATGTTGCCCACTTGACATCCATTTCAGCCTAGTCATCCTGGAAGGGAGCGTCAAGCTCTTTGACACTCTTTTGTGATTAATGGCTATACAAATAAACTTGACTAAACATACATGCACAGGACCAGCAGAGGAGGAAACCATGGGAGCCTGGACAGCAGGGACAGCAGAGGAGGTCAATAAATCTCCAGATAGAAGGTCCAAGGCTTCATTGGTATTCATCTTGGGCTGCGGGTATGAATAATAAGAGAATTAGATTAAAACTGAAGACACAAATGTCTCATGTCCATCTCAAAGGGAGTATTTTCCAGCTCTTTGACCACAAACAAAGACATGGAAAGCTACTGATTCTCCCCCCCCCCAACTCAGTTGTTGAGGTCTTGTGTATAAACAAAATCAATCACCAGCATCAAACATTCATAGTGATGCTGATCAAGTCTTACCTGAGGTTTAGGAGCAGGCGGTTTTTTGAGTTCCTCCTCATAGAACCTGTACTCTAGTGGAATCGAGTCCTCCCTCTCTCCCACACGCACCGCCTCTTCCTCCTTGTGTTTTTTCTCCTATTAAAATAGTTGACCTCAATTAGTAATTCATGTTCACATAGAAACGACTGTCATAACAAAACAATGCATTTTGTAAGTTTTCATGAGCAAACAATGAAGTAAGAAGTATTGATCACGTCAACTCATACTAGTGAGCATAGGTGTGTGTCTCTTACTGAAACAATGTCCTCGGGTCTTAGTTTGGGCGGTTCTGGTGTTGGCTGTGGTGCTGCCAACGTGTCACCAAGAGCACCAAGAGCATCCAGGGACATGGAGTCACCCTGAGGAGACAACAAGACTGGAACTTCACAATCGTTATCATGACCACCATTATAACCCAGAGCAGAAATACAGAATTATGATAATGCTTTTAGGGGGGAAATGTTATGTTTGATATTCAGATTACCTCATCAGTCTTGGGCTTTCCTTGTGGTGGTAACACGGGAGGACAATCTGATACCTGCAGAAGCACAACACAGAGTGTATGAACACTGAAAAACAGATGACTCAACGGGACAAACACTCACAAAAGGATTAGGAAGTACCTGGGGGGTCGTTCTGCTCACAGGAGGGAGAGGTGCGTGAACACCAGACGATTTAGTTGAAGTCAAAAGGTCCTGAGCGGACAATGTTATTTTGGTCTGGAAACACAGACAACAGCTTTGAGTGAACACGTAATCATAGTGGAGTACACATTCTAAATATGTAAAATCAGCATAAAGTTTGATTTCCAAACTAAGTTCTCCCTTAGTTTGACACCACATTTCTACTACTTGCGAATCGTCAACGTTATTCCCCCTGGGACTCGAAAATTGACCAAAGATGAGAACTCAGCCACAGCTCACTACACTGTGTTTTCAAACAAATTATTAAACCAGAAAAATAATCAATACTTGACGTTCAAAGACAAGCTTGATCAAAATCAAATATTCAATTGGACAGTTTAGACAACTTCTGGAGTTCTTGAGCATGCCTAATGAAGCATATAATAAATAGGTCTCCTTACAACCTAAAGTCACTCACATAATTCAAGTTTGCGACACAAGACGGGTAAATGTAAATCCAGCTCAAAAAGGAATGAACACAAATAAATAATCTGCACATGACATCACCCACTGATTACCTGTGCTGGGGCAGCTGAGGACCTTGTGAATTCTCCGGACAAAAGGTCCAACGCCTCATTAGTATTCAAGGTGGGCTGCAAGAAGCACAAAGCAAAAGCAACCTGAAGCATCTTCCATTGTGCCATCAAGTCAAAGGTCCTCGTGTCTTTATCTACACTTGCAGTACTCACAAAACGTTAGGGATATTCGGCTTTCGGGTTAAATTTCAGGACCAACCCAAAATGCACTATAACCTTTGCTGCTGAACTTAATGCACACTTGCTGTTCTCTATCAATGAGCTGAAAGGATACATTCACAACAGCGCGTTTTGTTGTTGTTGTTCTTTTCAATTTCCAAGCACGCTCAATTCCATTGCCTTATAAGGGTCTCGTCCAGTTTCTCCGTTGCAACCTGCTGATGACACTTTGTGACATTAAGCGCCATCGGTCATGTGCCCCTGAGGATACGCTCTTTCCTACGGCGAGGTACTGCCGAATAATTGTGAGGTGTCATCTTGATCTCATGATATCAAAATGTGAACAGCATAATGAAGAGGACTGTTTCAATACCAATTGGAATTGAACCACTGAACATGTGTTGGTCCATTCACGGATCAAACTCCCGTTTTCAATTTTCCATTCAGTCCCTTGTTAGAGAACAGCAAGTTGTGGGAAAAGTACTGAAACAATGAACAGTTGGACATTCACAAGGTCAAATTAAGTTCACCTGTAAAGGTTATAGTGCATTTTAGGTTCATCCTGTAATTTCACCTGTAGTATCCAAATGGTTATCATCTTTAACCCTGCTTCTGATCCAATCTCACCTGAGGTTTAGGAGCAGGTATTTTGTTCAGTTCCTCCTCATTAAACCTGTACTTTAATGGAATGGAGTCCTCCCTCTCTCCTACACGCACAGCCTCTTCCTCCTTGTGTTTTTTCTCCTGTTATACAGAAAGAAGGAAATTGAGTGTCACGTCTAATGATTGCCGAGCACTGTAAATATTGTGACTTCTGGGATCGTACAGAGACGATATCTTCAGGTCTGAGCTTGGGGGGTTTGGGTTTTGGTGCTTCCGCTGGCAGAGTGTCACTAAGAGCACTGAGTGCATCCAGTGGCAAGGAGCCACCCTGAGGAGAGAACAAGAGATGAAGCTCCATCATTCATGTGGCTTTATGGGGTAAGGAGGGTTGAAGGTTCAAACCCCAAAATATGGAATTAGCGACTGTCTGTTGGTAAATTCAGAGTGCTATTGAGCAAGTCATTAAGCAGCCCTGTGGGAGATTATGGAGTATTAATATAAAAAACGACTCATTTTATGAAAAAGAAGTAAACAGAACCACAATTCTCACCTGAGAAGGCGTGGGTGGAGCAGGACACACAGAGACAGTTGGAGCAAATGCAGGAACTTCAGCTTTCTACAACAACAGTAGAAAACAAACACTGTTCCAACTACTGCTTGTTTCATTCTGTCTGCGGTTTTCTGTGAGAGATTGGCAGTGTACCTGTGCTGGAGCGACTGAGGAGGTCAAGAGGTCTCCGGACAGGAGGTCCAGGGCCTCATTAGTGTTCAAGGTGGGCTGTGTGAAGTACAAAGGGGGGGGGGGGGGGGAAATGTCATTGCTGCTGTTGTTATTCGTGGCTGGCTGGCAAATGAGAGGAACAACAAGGTAAAACAATTAATTCAGTCTTATTTATCAAGATGATTATTTTTTTTTTTTTTTAAATTGTCTTTTTTTTTGCCTCTTACATAGTTCGTAGTTGTTGGATCAGGAGAAATAAAGCAAACCCAGAAGGATACAATAAAAAAAAGAATAAAACTTGTATAATTGAATAATGTCATTTTCATTTGCATTTTCTAGACGCAAAAGGGGGGGAGAGCGATACAAATCGGAAATCACATTTTTGTGACAAAACCTGGGATTTTATTTAAACGCCATATGGCCACGGAGCTCATGTGATGTCGTCTCACCTCTGGTTTAGGAGCAGGCAATTTCTTGAGTTCCTCCTCATCAAACCTGTACTCTGGTGCAATTGAGTCATCCCGCTCTCCTACACGCACGGCGTCTTCCTTCTTACGTTTACCCTCCTACAAAGTGAATATGGAATTTGGTATTCTGAGAAGTCACTGTGGTTGGTTAGGAAACAGTCTGGAAGCTTGTGAAGATGAGTCAATGAGATGTTTACCTACCGAGACAATATCCTCAGGTCTGAGTTTGGGTTCTGGTTTGGGTTCTGGTGCTGCCAGGGTGTCACCAAGAGCGCTGAGAGCACCTAGAGACATGGAGCCACCCTGAGGAGACAATAAGGGTTGTAGTTTCAAACTGGAAAAGATTGTTCCGAGACCAGTGATTCACAACCACTGTACACAGTGTGTCGAGAGAGATCATCAGATGCGCTGTGGTAAATTATCCAATTGCCACCTAGCTGGACCAAAAATGATTATTTATTTATTATAAATAATGTATCTTTCTTCATCTATTTTATGCTGTGACGTGTAGTGACAGACAGAACAATTAAATGCTCTTCCACCAGAAGGTACAATAAACGTGTATCAACCTGTTGCCATTCTAAAAATGGGATAAATCCTATGAGTAGATCATTTTTGTGTTATACGAAACAGATGAACAGAGTAAATTATGTGTGTGTAAAACAAGATTATGTATACTTTTTGTGACATTTTTGTTTGTAGTGCGCCGTGAGATTTTTCTAATGTAAAATATGTGCCATCAACAGAGGTTAGCAAACACTGACCTGGATGACCACCATCCTCACATTGTTTATGATATTGTATTTGTAAATGCGACATAAATAGTTGTTCAACTAAATAATCATTCACCCTGAGAAAAATTCATCAATATTGGAGAAAAAGATAAAACATTTTTTTTTTTGCCAATGCTTTGTCAAGTATTGTCCTGTTAAAAACACAAACAATTTGAGAGAGAACAACATCGAACTGTAATATGTTTTGCACACACACACACACACACATACACACACACAGTGGAAATAAAGTTACTTTATTAGTCTTACGTGGAATATAGTGTAACGTACTGGAAAAGTAGCACGATGAGTGCAGGGAATTGAATGAATGTCCACTGACCTCATCTGTTTTAGGTTTTGTGTCCAGCCCGGCCTCCAGAGAAAAAACAGAAGAAGCTTTGTCCATCTTGGTTTCTACTTCAGCAGGGGGAGGAGCCACGCACACACCTTTCTACACACCAGGAAACAAAACGGAACATATTAACAATAGTTGCGAGCATTATAGTTATATGATTGAAAAAATAATAATAATTGAATGGTAGATTATGAGCAAAGCAACAATGGCTTCATCACCTTCATTTATTTAAAAGTTGGCAACTAGTTTATAATGTAATTACTGCCACCTACAGGAATGGAGTGGAACAGTACCAACCACCATTTAAAACTGTTCAAATTGACAGAAAGACTATTTTTTCCACTAATCACTTCCATTAACAACTGAATACCTTCACAAACACCTAATCTCTTTTGCACTTACATGGCTGCGTCCTGCTCCGGTTCACTTTTTTAAAGACACCTCAGGGCAGTAACACTAATGATGCTCAACCACACACAACCACATACGTACAATAAAATCTATATAATAGTCATTTTCAGTTCACTGTTCCTGTGACATGATATATTCATTGTACATAAACAAACACAATACATTGATCTGCAAAGTGGCGCCTTGACTTTCCTTCACACTGACAAACAAACAAACAGACTTGGATTATCCATCTGGAATTATATGATAGTGCCATCGTGGTTACAGTAGTAGTGTTGCACCTTGACAGGAGCATTGGGAATTCCAGCTGTCAACGAAAAGTTATCAACTTCCATCTTGGCTTTTTTATCAGCTGGAGGACGGACCGCTACACAAGGATCAGGTGCGGGGACGTCAACTTTCTGCAAACACAAGCGACAAGAGGGGATGAGGATGCAAAACAAGTGATGCAAGTCATGAATCTGAACATCTTTCTTTACCTTCACAAGTGGCGGTGCAACATAACACGGGGCAGCAGATGAGGCAGCGGCATTGTCTTTTTTCTGAGATAAGAAAAGGTAACACTGTTATGCCCTCGTATGTGGTCAAGGATGCCACAGTCACCTGATGCACTTCAGTCGGTTTATTACCACAAGCGGTAACAGAATGCACGTTCATGTTGGCTACAATTCACGCCCAAGCACTCCACACACAGACTCGCTGACCTGAGCCAACGGTCATGCTTAATTGTCCCTTTTAGTCTTTCATCTGAAATGTTCTTTTGTTCCTTTCCTCTTTCATATTCGATGACGTCGCAACCGCCAATCACCAGATTGGCCCACACTCAGGGTCAGTGACATTACACTACGTCTTAAGTCAACAACCAAAACAACTGAAGTGTACTGTACATAATGCTATGGAGTAGGAGTTTAAAATATGTATAAGGAAAAACGGTACACTCACTCTACTTTGAGGAATTGCAAATAGTTGTGTCTCCTGCCTGCCCATCCATTAAGCGTGAAATCAAAACAACCCAGTAAATCTTTTGTTACTGGCTGCCTAGTTCTCAAAAATATCTGAGCGAGCCGTTCAAAATTTTGTCGGATTGTGATGTAACAGCGGGGCTAATTTACGTAATAACCTTCCTGCACCAAGTTTCTCCACCCATGACTTGGAAGCTAGGCTGGGTGACGATCGACCACTTCCAAGCGAAATTTGCCGCATTATAAAACACTACAGTAAGTTAAAGCTAAAAGGTAAGCAGAGCTGCACTGAGATTTGTTGGATGCCAAGATGAGCATTAGTCAACAGTGCTTTCAGCTTCCGACAAGCGGCCCATTCGGTACTTTGTGAAGTTGTCAACCCGGGCTATTAGTTTTTGTACGCTGCATACATCACATGCGTGGATCCGCTACACTAATTGCTCAGTGTAGTTCGGTGATTTAGTGATAAAGTGCTGCCCCTACGAGCGAAGATAATTCAACACTGTCTTTATGCAATTTGCAGTTCACACTAGTTTTTTGTCTTTACCAAGGAAGCCACGTTTTAGGTCTGCGTCTCGTCATCATGGAAATAAGTTGTACTCAGCATGGGCGCTGCAGGTACAGGGTTTATTAGTTGTTTATTTCCATGAGCGAGGACCGCCCACTCAAAAACAAGTGATTTTAAACTAGGTGTTAAACGTCAATGTTAAGGGTGCTGTGATTCTTTTATCCTTGGTTTACTTCGACAAAGGCAAATGCATGATCTGTCTGCTAAAATAACTTTCGGAGCTTAGTTCAACATTCCTAAGTGCAGTGCTATGTGCCATAAACACTCTGACCTCCTGCATTTTGGGTGCAGTTGGAACAGTTGACGTCATGAAACCCACTGAAAGGGAATCCAAGGCCTCATCTGTGCTCAGTGGTTTCTGAGGAGAAATACACAGTTACCATTATCGCAGCATACATTTTCTTCAAGCAACAAGTAGTCTGTAGAGAATAATCCTAAAGTGCTTTTAATTCTCCACTAGAGGGCATTTATGACCACACGTAAACAAAAGAACAAAACTCAAACCGGACAAACAGATCAGGAGTGAAGGAAACGTACAGACACACCCATCAAATTCCATCAAGAGGCAAAGCAGTCTAAAAAAAAAAACTACCTGGAATTACACACATAACACAAAACTGCTTTAGCACATGCATTCAAAACACCAAAGCTTAAAATCACAGAACTGATATTGGAGAAAGAAAAGGAGTGGTGAAGATCATGAGACTGAAGAAAGGAGTGTTTTGCAACACAAGATGACAAAGTGGGAGTGTGCGAAATTGGAAATGAGGCGGTGATGGCCACCAGTATAGAGTTAACGAGTGAAGTAAGGAGTGAACTTCGTGGTTATGTGTGTGCGTGTGTGCATAGGTGAAAGCACTCCACACTACATGCGTAGGAGTATTTGGTTGTACATCTGGCCATCAGAACTATAGGACATGAAATCTAAGAATATATTAAGTTTGTTGAGGAATTATGATGCAGATGGAACTAAGGTGTGGAGGTCAACCCCTGATTGATTCATGCACTGATTAGGATGTGCGTCTTAATACGTTTGGCCGATTGTGTATGTGGATGTAGGACAAGAGCCAACAAGATCCAGTAGGGAAGGTGGGTACTGAGCGGCTTGTAACAACACAACACCCAGAAATGCAATGCAACAATCCTCATGCTCGGGTGTTTGACTAGGTCTACACAGAAACTATTTATAAGAGTGATGTGTATGTATGTATATATAAATAATGGTAGCCACTTACAGGAACATCCTTAGGTATGGCATCTGCAGGGAGTGGAGCCTAAAAATTACAATTGTATTCAGTGAAAAAAAAATAAAGGAAATGTTCAGTTCATAGAAAACAACACAAACCTATTTTTTAATTCGTATTTTGTTGTTGGTAAATCATATGGTTTTCATTTTTTCCCCCCCAAATTATCAATTTGTTGTAATGAGCATTGTTTTGCAATACCACAAGTGATATACGCATGTCTCAATAAATTAGAATGTCAAGAAATAGAAAAATTCATTTTATTAAGTAGTTTAATTGAAAAGGCAAACTCGTAGAGTCACTACACAGTGAAATATTTGGTGATTTTATTTTTCACGTTTGATGATTACCATGTACAGCTGGTGAAAATTCACCATCTCAAAAAAACTATTAAGATTGTGAACATGATTTTTAATACAGCAATAACTAATTAGGAAGCAATTGGCCTTCTAAAAAGTATTTTCCCGCAAGTTTAATGACTCTGTATGTGTTTCACTTTTTGAATTGTCCTGCTGAACCTTTTCTACAATGTTCTCATTTATCGAGATGCACCCGTACTATGTGATTTGTGCTCATGCAGACCGTTCTTAAATAAACTGGCAATAGTTTGGTTAAAAGATGGTCAAAAGATAAACAGGCATGACAGTTAATCTGCTAAAATCCAACCCTCTGTGTGCTAGATCTTAGTGCTACACTATTATTTATTTTAAAAAAATAATAATAATAATAAAAAAACTCGGTTCTCAGAAGGTGAACAAGTGGTAAATTTAGAAGCATTTTACATTGGACTGACCATATTTTCAAATCTGTAACCCGGAGGCAGCGTGTCGTCTCTTTCTCCACACTTGTGAGCCTCCTCGGATGTGACGTCATGCTGTGACACGTGCAACACGCAGTTACTCACACCAGAGCCATGCAGTGCAATCAGACATGTCATCTTTTTACAGAAACATAGTGTACCTCTTTGACCTCAGGCCCAGTGAATATAGGTTGTTTAGGAGTGACTGGATCAACTGGTGGGAGTATACTGGCCAAGGCGTCAAATGGATCTACTGGAGGTGCCTGAACATACCGCACAATTGAGCACACTGAAGCAAGCCACACACTAACATGCTTTCCAGAGCAGATGAATGCCCGTTCACCTCTTTGGCCCCGATTGTTTCTGCTTGGGGAAAAACTTCCACTTGCACCTGCAAACAAGAATCTAAATCAGTGCATAGACCTTCACAAGATGAGACATTCAACACAAAAAGGTTTCCACCACGTTGAAATCCATCTATCCAACTATATTTAGCTGACTTAGGGTGAAATGTGTGGTGCACCTTGAACAGCCAATCACAGAGCATCTACGGGCAAACAACCAGTCATACCCATGAACAATTTAGAGTATTCATTTAACCTAACCCAATGTTTTGGAATGTGGGAGGAAGCCGTAGTACCCGGAGAAAAGCACACAAGAACAGGGAGAATATGCCAACTCCATACAGAAAGGTCATAGATTTGAACCCAAAACCTCTCCTTGATTTTGTGGTAGGCGTGCATACCACAGTGCTGCCTAGTTGTAGTTTAGAAACCTATATTTTGGAAACACTCTTGAGTAAAATGCAATACCGTCCTACACTGCAAACTACAAGCACAATAATAAACATAGTGGAAATGAATGCCTCTTAGTCTCTGCTTTATCTTTGTGGTTGTAGATTCTGTATCCAGCTTTCATACTTGATTAGTCTTTGCAGGTGTATCTAATGACTGGATCAGGCACTACGTCACACTACTACCATAAAATCCTGCCGCGTCACGGTCGGAGCAGTGGGCTAATCTTGTCAAATCAACGCTACTGGATACAAACGTTACCATGGCCTGACCTTTGATTGTAGCAATGTTTTGTGTTGAGAAAAAAAAGAACAAAAAGAAGAAAAAAAAAACGTGTGCGATGCAGGGGCAGAGCCAGGGGGTGGCCAGGGGCCTAGACCGAAGGGTGTCCACTGTCCACCCAGATGGCCACCTCCCTAGTGGCACGAATTTTCGTGCTGTTTATAAAGAGCCAAAGGACACCAAGACAGAACGGGAATAAGCTCCATCGGTTTTCAAGTGGCAAAATGTTAGCTCAGAAACCTCCACCGACCCCTCAGATGGAAGCCATAACTGCGATGCAACCCATGACACACAAGAGTTGGCACCCTGACCATAAATGGACAAGTATACCTTGGCTGTGTTTTTGGGCGAGCCTTTAGATGTCGACATGGCAGCATTAGCTGCTGCTGCCGCGGTCGCCTCTGTTCCAGTAGCAGCAGTAGAAGACTTTATAGTGGAGACAGGTGGTGTCTACAAAACCAAACCATACCAATTACTTAAAAACACACATTGTGCATTCCGTCAAAAGATCCAAAATGGAAAAATCTTTCAGAATAACGTTGGACACATAAAGCAACAAAATGCACCCATCCGTCACCCATTCAGCTCCAACATGAAACAGTTACCTTCGACATCGTTTTGGGACTGCCCCTTGTCCCAGACAATGTCATGTTGACAACAGTTGACCCAGCAGACGACATGTCAATAACACTGGGTATGGTGTTAGTCTACAAACCAAGGAGCAAGTATTTAATGGACGCCATCAGGTTATTTGTGTAGGCAGCTCCAAGGCTTGCGGGAAAGCCTCCAATACCAAAAGTGAAGACAGAGGAGTGAGTCATGTGCTGTAGCAAACACTGGGACACAGGTGAAAGGTCATGATGTGGCGATAGCTGAGGCAACACACATGGAAAGAAGAAGCCAGTAAATGGAATCCAGATGAGCGAGCAACCCCAGAAGAAGGAAGCAGGAAATTCCGGACACACTGAAGCTACACCCCTCCTTATCACTTAGTGTCAGTCTACCTCGAGTTTAGATTTAGCAACCCCCTGTTCCGCGGTCCTGATGGAAGTACTTCTAGTGGTGCCACCTTTCGCTGTGGTAACTCCACCAGGCTTTGAAGCCGCCATAGTGGATCCTGATGATGCCTTCTGAAAAGCACCAGGAGTGAAGATGTCCATCATCTGCCCTCAATTACGGCTTACTGAATGCTCATGACCCAAAAGTATACATTAGCTCAATTAACAGTCTATGGCTTGAGATGTGGCAGTGTATGTATATTGTAGAATAAATTAGGATGGCATGTTTTCATCTTCCTTAAAGTGCTGACTGTGATCTAAATCTCTGTCCGTTTTCATAACATACAGTATTCCAGCAAAGCAGGTATTCTGAGGTCACCACTCAGTTGATATTCAAGACGACGTGTCATCCAAAGGATTTGTAGCTGAAGAGGCATTAAAGGGGGATGCGAAGGTCACAGTTCCTTATACCTTAAAGTAAATGATGGCTTAAACCATGTCTATAAATAACAAGCTATGTCTACAACAAGAATTCATATGAATTTCAACCAATGCAGCATTGACGAGACACACAGGGGACTTTATATGAACCAAAACAAAACTGAATACACGAGTAGCTCCCTGATTGTGCTGCAGAAAACACTTTGAGCCAATCACTCAGCAAACTCATCCAAAGCAACAGACAACATACTGTATACAAGTAAATATGAAAAACTAGACTGTTTACCGGTCAAATATTTTACCTTGTCTAAGTCCTGGAGTTCATATCAGCAATGACAAATTTAAGTTAGTAAAAAGTCTTTTTAAAAAAATAAAAATAAAAAAAACAACAGTTAAATATCTTCCTGTTGACTGAGAAACTGGTTGTTCCCCTCACATGCTCAAATGCCAGAAAAAGGGACATTTAATTTCCGAGTTCGACTGCTTCCCTCTTTCATCTTAAGACATCGCTATTCAAATATCTGGCACTGAACAGGAAAAGCAGTAACAATACTACACATAGTCCACATAAGCGGCGGAGTCAGAGGTCATCGAGACAACAATCCCGTCACTGTTAGTGAGTGATGAGCAAATTGAGAAAGTGACACTTTAGATAAGAGCATTGTGGTTATTAAAGAGCTTTGGTACCTCAAATTGAGAAGGCGTCACAGTGGAGGCCTGAGCTGCTGGTTTCGGTGTGGCCTGGCTGGGCTGCGACTGCAAAGACACGCACACACACACACGTTATGCATACAGGAAAAAGCAAACGTACTAAAAAAAAAAATATTTAAAACTTAAAAGACACCAAGCAATTCATCTTTAGATCGGAGCAATCCTTGCAAAATCTGAATAGCTGAAAAGTATAGTCGAAGTCAGCAACAAAACAAAGCAAACGTACACCAAAATATACAAAAACAAATAAATCAGACAACAGGCAGCTCTGGTTGATGGAGAGAAATTTCTCACGAGGTAAGACTGTTGCTTGAGGGCTGCAGAAAACGAAATGACCTGCGTGGTGATGTCATTGCACCCAGTTTGATGTGTGACTATGAGGTGTGTCTCTTTTGTTGAACCATGCACAAACAAGAAAGAGCACATTGAGGCACGGGGGACACATTATTCTCTTTTAGATTAGTCACTGATATGCAATGTGTGTAATAACAATTTCCATGTTCATGAAATTAATGTTTGTCTGAATGAATTCCATCCCATCATATTATTGTGTTAATGTGTCAGCTGTGGTAAACAACCTCTCTACTTGTCCAACTAATCCGACAGACCATGTGCAGTTTGCCTATTAAGACAAATCTATTTGTATTGTGATTTTATACAAGTCAATTTTTGTTTTATACCTGGGGTCATCCTATTGTTCTCATGTCTTATTGACCCTCGTAACTGAGCTTCAGTGGCTGAACGGTGACAGTACATGAGGCGAGCCAAAAAACAGCATTCTGTTGATGTCAACCCAAACAATAACAAAAACAACAACAACAACACGCACAATACTAGGTGTAACAAAGTCCCTCAGCTTTGAGCAGTCTCTAGGTGGAGCCCAGTAACAGTGCCAGGTTCGTTCATAGGGTGCCAGTAAAAAAAAAAAAAGCAGAGAGCCACTGCAGTCCAACCCAGTGTATTGTGAAAAGACCTGACCCATCCAGTTTGAGAACATTACATTACCCTCAACTCGTTGCAGAACTTGTTTTGTGCCTTGCAAAACAAAAAGAATCTGTCAACCATATGCTGAATTCAACACTTCAAGATGAAATAGCGGTTTTGGAGGGTTCCATGCAGTTACATCTTTTAAGGAGTGAACCTGCCAAGACAGCTGATGTGGGTGTTTTGCAAATGGATGCTAAATGTAGCTAGTCTGACAAACAACAGTGAGTGAGCATCCACATATAGTATGAGGAAGGAAGATTCATCGATTCATTTTCGACCGCATATCCTATTCAGGTTAACGGGTGAGCTGGAGTTTGAAGTTAACCCGTAAATATTACGACTACAGATTGCATTATTCAGTGGAAAAAAAAAACTAAATGGCAAACAACCATGTCTTTGCAATTTTGACAGGTGGAAAAAAAATATTGGATGTACAGTTTTTTTCTAGATTGGTTCCAGTATGTAGTGTAGTTAATTCCTTTTGCCCTCCATAGTTTCTGGATGATCCTCTTTTACAAATAAATGTTCATGAAAACAAACAATTAATGTAATCGCAACCGTGATAAATTCAGGTTGGGCATTACAATCAATGAGTTGATTGTTAAAAATTCTTTCGATTGGATGGAGTTCATTGTTGACCAGTTATCAGTCAAGGAAATAAAGTCAGTTCCCAATTTTTATTTTGTATATTGGTACATTATCATTCAGTTGTTCTTTATCGGTGGTAGCTCATCTGTTAACTCTGGTGCGTGAACTGGAGGAGATGAATCAGGCTGGTGAAACCGTTCTGTTGCAGTATTGCAGACGTCTCAAGGGCTGTTCACTTGGTACAGTTAGCAGAGTCAGTGATTGCCTCACACCGCCGTTGTATGCAACACAAAGTGGGTCATAAGCTTGGTCACATGCGTTGTTGATCCTCACTTTGTCTCAACAACAACACAATAGCAGGATATTGTTTGTTACTTTTCTACTAGCGATGATGACACAAATAAAGCTGCTTATAGAGAAGCAAGACGATAATAAAGTAAACTCACCCAGCACCCTGGGCATCACCCTGACACATGGTTAGTCATGTGGTTCAGGATATTACAGTAAGTAACATTGTTGCTAAGTTACTGAAAATGTGCTGACTGAACTTACATGTGAAACAGGATTCAACAGACTGGAATATTTTGATGATGATGAGTTCATGTTGAAGAAAAACTAATCCCATTACAAGACGCTCAAGGGGATATTTGATACTTATGTGATAACCACGAAGATGTGGCTGCAACTAACAATTATTTTAATAATGGATTAATCTGTCAATTATTTTTTGATTGAGCGATGAAGTGGCTTAAAAAATATTTTGCATCCCTTTCTTAAAAAAACAGGACATTATTTCAAATTGATATTGTAGAAAATGCACAAACAAATTGATTATGATTCAGTTACTGACAAGGGCGCAGATAGCACTGTTACCCACTCAGATTCATTAAGACATGACATCTATCCGTCCACCCCACTTTTTTAAATCACACCCTCTTCCTGAAGCCCATTCGGCAAGGCAGACCAATCTTACACGCCCGACATGCTTCCCATGTAAAACACTACCTGTGCACATGTTTTGTTGTGAAGCAGTGATCTTACAGTATAAAACAGGCTGGACAGCTAACGTCTAAAATATCTTAAAATAGGCTTCGCAGTCCAAGTTGATTAATATAGCATTATGCTTTGTACTAAACAACTCCTTGTTATGGTCATAGAAATCATCAAATAAACACTTGAGTGGATGATGACTAAGATACAATTGAAAGGCTCAAGAATATAAATCAATGCAGAGTGGGAAAAGGAGTGGTTTGCCTAAATCACATGCAAGTACTGGCTTAACTTGAAGAGGGGTTACAATTTTGGATTATCCAGGTTTCCATGGCAATGAAGCTTGTATTTAAAGACAACTATACTACACATTATTACTTTGAAATGTCACTGATGAAAGACCATTTGCTAACAATACAAAACAGTATTACGTTGCAGTGAATGAAAATTGAAGTGAATGAATTTCTCATGACATTTGTTATTTGGCCAACCAAACATTTTACTAATTACCCTATTTGTACAGTAAAATGTGGGATGATTGTTTTGTTGTCAGCCGTTTCAGCTGGGAGTATAAATGTTGAGCTCTGCTGAAAACCCACCCAAACTCTATGCAGGCTTCTTGGTCTGCTGCGACTCCCACCTGCAGCATTCCTACATTCCTCATCCCTCGTCCACCCATGCACACACCTCAGGAAAACAGTATGTTACTACATGAAGTACCCAAAATGTTAAAATCAGAGCACAGATGTGCGCCCAAAAAAGGAACGAGTTTCTACCTAATGGCTTCAACAGTGACATCGTAAGAGTGACGATATTCTCATGCCAACAAGGGGAGACAAAATGTCAAAATAAATACCTGTACATAGTTTGTGCCGTAGTTTCGGTGGGTGTAAGGGACAGACAACGTCAAATGTCACGCGATCAACATGTGAGCTATCAAATACATAACGTGAGGCAAAAACGTCAGTGCACAAACAATGCAGTTGTAGGCCCAGGCCTTACACAAATGTGCAGTTTAAGGTCGAGCCTGTTTTGAAAACTGATGACTAATCTCGGGCTTCGGACTGACACGTGTACTTTTAACGGCAGCAGCTGCTTCTCTAGCTGCCGCCACGACTTTAAAATAGAGCTGGCAGCGAAAAGAGATGGGAATTAAGAGTGGTGTGCATCATCACGGTATTAAAGGCGAGACGAGTGAGGGGCAGAAGAGTGAAAGGAGTGGAGTTAATGATGCAGTATTGCCAGGCTCTGTGCGGGAGTAGAATACACTGGATGCACTGGATTTCATACCCAGTGGAGTAAACCAAGTAAACAGCAGTATCGCACTGCACTGTACGATATGAAGTGTTTTCCAGCCATGGCACATACTTTACATTAGAAAAATCTCACAGCACACCACCAAACAAAAATGTCACAGAAAGTAAATAGACAATCTCATTAATTGGGTTATTCAGCCCGTCTGAAATCTGAGCCCGTTTCGTTAAACACAAAGCCGATGCACTCGTAGGACACCAATACCGTCCTGTACTTACTGTAAGTATAGGAATGGCAACAGGTGGATACAAAAGGTAACTGTACCACTTAGCATCTATTGCAAGATTATTTCAGTGTTCTACCTGTAACTATACAATATGTCACTGGCATAGATTGATGAACAAAGAGACAGTAGTCAGAGTCGTAAATAATAATTTTCGTCAAATGAAGTGGCTGGGACTCATTGCCACAGGCTCAAGTGCAACCAGTAAAAGATAGGCAATAGTACAGTGTTACCCCGCTACTCTCTGTGGATAGGGACCGAGCCCTGCTGCAAATTACAAAGCACTAATACTGTGAAAATGAAGCTCCTCACCTCACTTTACCGGAGTTCCTTGGCACCTATTTTGAGTCCTTAATCAAGCAAAGATACATGTTTTGTAATTTGGGAAGCTGCAGGACCCGCAAAAATAACACACCAGCAAAGGGGAAAGCATACAAAGTTCACATAGGAAGGCCCAAGGCAAGATTTGAACCAGGGACCTCTTGACTGTGAGGCAGACAGTAACTTCTTAACCACTGTGATGCATTTGTTTTTTCTTAAAGACAACAACATTTCCCAATTGTTTGGGTGAAAATTGCAGGGATAATAATATGCAGGCACAAGCGGGGAGATTGTTCAGTGAAAGTGTCTAATTTGTGGCTCATCTCAATAAGGATTGTTCTACTTTGGTAGAGGTCTGCAGAGGTCCATATCAGTCTCGGAAACAATGCAATCTCAACTAATGGTTTTAGATCATGTTTGGGTCAACAAAAATTACCTTCTGACCATGATGACACATGCAGTATATTAATAGAACAGCACTGCCGTGTTAGGCTGTGAAGGCTTTAAACGCCGATAGCTTGACACACTGCGGACTTTATCTAAAAGCACAAGCATACTGTTGACAAACGAACTTCCACATGACAGCCATAAAAGTGTTGACAGGTAAAAGACAGGAAGTCCTTCCACCCGCCCAAACACACACATTTAACAAAGAGAAATGCAGTCCACATACATACCATAAGTTTGCTTTTGGAATTATATCCTCTATGTAACGTGTCGTATGCACGGCCAAGGCGTTCTCTTCAGGTTGTGTCAACTTGGATCCTCTCTCGAGCAAACACTTTTAATCAACATTTATGCACATACACACACACACATGAACACGTCTAAAAGCGCACGCCCAGACAGCACAATTTGCTGCTCCACCCTTTAGGGAAGTGCACAACTGGCTGGCATGTCTCAGGGCCCTCCCCTTCACCCTGAGACCAGCACAGTAGCTGGTTTCAGGGTGAAGAAGATTGGACAGTCCGACCGATGCAGAACCGCCCACTTGTCATAGCCTGCGTGGAAAAAAAGAAATAAAGCAACTCGAGGGGGGAACCTTTGGGCTGGGCCTGTGCAGGGCTTTATTAATAGGGAGGTGGCAGTTCAATAACAGACATGCAGGGAAAGTTTGTGTGTAAATAGATGTTAGAGAAGACACAGAACAAGCGAAAGAAGCAGAAGCTGCCGTGTATCTGGGTGTGACTGATAGACTCACTGCTCTGGAATCTAGACTGCATAGCCGCTCAAACAGAGACCGAGTGTGTGCAGTTGGAAAGAAGAAAAAAGAAGGAGGCGGATCCTATCACATGATGTCCTCACCCAACCCAACCCAAACACAACATGGGGGTGAACAGAAAGATTCATTTAAAAATACAAAGTATGGACTCAGGACATAAACAGACATGTTCAGTTCAGACATGTTTCTTCTGGCCTTTACAGAACTTCAACGCATAAGCGAATAACCCCCCGAACGCACAGGAAAGTTCTGATCAGTAGCCAGTTATGTTACATAAGAATGACCAGAAACGTTTGCACGGAAAGGCTTCCTCTGCTCTGCACGCTGCCTGCTTTGGAAAGTGAAATCCGTTTAGCGACTTGAACGTATTGAGAAGGGATTGCCACGGAGAGCAGCACCTCCCTGTGTCAAATAATACTCAGTGACAATCAAGTGGCCCTCTTCCGTGTCGGCTTGCCATGTCTGTTATCACAGACTTTTGGGGCTATTTTCGCTCTTCACCATAAACACTCTAGTTTACACTGTTGTTATATATTCAGCAGGCTTTAAAAAGACATTGTCTTCATCTGTCAGTATGCGTGCACTGGCCACAACTTTAGCTATTGTCATACCTAATTAGATTTAGGTCACAGTTTTTATTTTCGAATAGCTGGATAACACATGAAAGTGGCAATGTTGTGCTATAGATATTATTGTGTATGTAATTATTATCATCCATCCATCCATCCATCCATCCATCTTCTTCCGCTTATCCGAGGTCGGGTCGCGGGGGCAGTAGCTTCAGCAGGGCCGCCCAGACTTCCCTTTCCCCAGCCACTTCATCCATCTCTTCCGGGGGGATCCCGAGGCGTTCCCAGGCCAGCCGAAGGATGTAGTCTCTCCAGCGTGTCCTGGGTCGTCCCCGGGGTCTCCTCCCGGTGGGACGTGCCCGGAACACCTCACCAGGGAGGCGTCCGGGAGGCATCCGAATCAGATGCCCCAGCCACCTCATCTGGCTCCTCTCGATGTGAAGGAGTAACGGCTCTACTCTGAGATCCTCCCGGATGACCGAGCTTCTCACCCTATCTCTAAGGGAGAGCCCGGACACCCTGCGGAGGAAACTCATTTCGGCCGCTTGTATCCGGGATCTCGTTCTTTCCGTCACGACCCACAGCTCGTGACCATAGGTGAGGGTGGGAACGTAGATCGACCGGTAAATCGAGAGCTTCGCCTTTCGGCTTAGCTCTTTCTTTTCCACAACGGATCGATACAAAGTCTGCATCACTAAAGACGCTGCACCGATCCCCCGTTCCATTCTTCCCTCACTCGTGAACAAGACCCCAAGATACTTGAACTCCTCCACTTGGGGCAGGATCTCATCACCGACCTGGAGAGGGCACGCCACCCGACTGAGGACCATGGTCTCAGATTTGGAGGTGCTGATGCTCATCTCTCATTATTATCATAATGTACAAAATAATTATAAATACTAGTCAACTTAGTTTTTTTTTTTTTTTTTTTTTTTTTTTTTAATAGTAAACATCTTACAGTCTTTTGCCACTTTGTTCTTACCCATTCACCAAATAACAACATTTGGCCAGGGAATGAAGAATATTTAATTTTCAACTAGAATCACAAGGATAAACCTCTTGTTAAATAAATGCCTCTGGTAGTATCAAAACTTTGTGAAGGCATTTTTGTCTTAAATGGATCTGATCAGAATGCGCTTGGTACAGCGGACGAGTGGTTGGCACAGGCGCCTCACAGTTCTGAAGTCGGGGGTTCCAGTCAAGGCTCTGTGGAGTTTGCATGTTTTCCCACATTCTAAAAACATCCTTTGGTGTGAATGGTTGTTTATTTACAGTACATGTGCCCTGCGATTGGCTGGCAACCAGTCCAGGGGTTACCGGCCGCCTCGCGCTCAAAGTCAGCTCAGATGGACTCCAGCGACAATTATGAGGCCGTGCTAAAGACAATGGACGGCTGTGATGAAGAGAATGTGCAAGTGTACCTAATGTTGTGGCCAGTAAGTGTATGTGCAAATTTTAGATTTTGTAGGTGAACACGCGGTTACATCTTGAACACAACACAAGAATAAACTTGCCTGACATTCATCTTGCAGATGATTATAAAACTCAAAATTATAGCCTGGATTATAAAAGGACAAATTTAGGAAAAAGCTTGCCTCTACCTTCAACAGGCTCCCCCTAGTGTCTGAACTATTCGACTTTTATTCTGATAAACAAAAAGAAAATCCCCTTAAAAGGACAAATAGTAAGATTGCCATGTCTGCTTCCTGGTAGAAATATCAGTTTTGGGATCTGAGTAGAGTAAATCTACTTTAACAGCTTCGCTCCACCAAATGAGACCACAGAGCCTCTCATTCTGCTTTTGACTGCGACAAAGAGCAAGCATGACTCAGACAGTATGACACTGCATGCTCATACTGGATCCCAATGTCTTACTTGGTAACCTCTGACACCACTTATCTGTGTTGTCAACTAATGAACCAAAGCAGACCCTGGCCCCGCCCATCCAGAAGGTTTTTAGTCTCAGAGCCCGGTAACCATGCATGCCAAAGGATTGAAATGATAGTTTAGATAATGTAGTCAAAACATCTCACAGAAGGCTGCCAAAATTTATTTTTGTGTTGGAACTTTTAAAAACAGCACACTAAAATGTCTTCTCCTGTAGAAGAAACCGGAATTGAGTCGATGGTGCGGAAACATTGAAAAAGTGACAAATGCAGCTTTTCTAAAGACACCAGGCTTCAGTGACTCAAAATGGATGCCAAACATAAACGACTAACTTTGGAACACAGGATTGCAACTTCCTGTTAGGAGGAGACCAAACTAAACGTGAACAGGAAGTGAATATTTGGCGTGAGTGGGCATGCCTTCACATGCAAAGCAAAACACGGCACTAACAGCTGGCACAGCATCATGTAATATCATCATAGTTGCATTTTTTGGGCCTCCATTGTGGCGAAAGCACAAGTGTAAAGATTTAGTCTTTTACTTTTGGCTTTAGTTTTTCATTCATATGAAAACAAATCCAACAGTAACAAGTTAAAACCTTACCTATCGATTTAAAGACACCCAAAAAACTTGCCATGAGCAATTTATCTGCCTCAACTGGGTGTATACAGTTTCTAAATGCAACCTGATGACATGCAACTGCACAACATCTACAGGTAAGTTGTATTTGAATGTAGAATGTAGGAAGTGACAATAATTTCTTCGCACTGAACCAGACCAATACATGGACGATTCATTTCTTTGAATTGAAAATCATAATTGAAAGTTAAACTACAATTGTCAAACGGGTTAGAAACAAAACGTTTTCACTGCTAGCATATTGCAAAATAATAATAATAATAAAAACAATGGTGGAAGCAGATTCTTATGTTGGTTCTATTATATTACATTAATTACATGTCAGGTTTTACAGGTTTCTTTGTTCATTGTAGACAAATTGCGGCAGCTTAGGGATTCATTTAGCCTCTGATATGAAGGAGTTGGTGTTTATGTGTTCATGGAGTCATGACAGCAGACTTTATGATCCTAAGTCTGTGTGTGTACATTTTTAAGTCAACTCTTGTATTCTGTTCCACTCTTGAATTTGTGTGGTGAGTTAGTGAAAGGATTATGTTACCCGAATAAAGAGTTGTTGGATGTTTATATTGTTGGATTTGTATAATATATACAGACCCTTTCCAAAAAATTTGAATATCATGGAAAAGTTTAATTACTTCCATAATTCCATTCAAAAATGTAAACTTTCATAGATTATCGATTCAGGGCCCACAATTTAAACAATTACAATGACATTGTTGATTTTTACATAATTTGGGTTTCCAGCTCATAAGAAAATTGGAATACTG
The DNA here is from genome assembly GCF_024500385.1 of Phyllopteryx taeniolatus. Classification (NCBI taxonomy): domain Eukaryota; kingdom Metazoa; phylum Chordata; class Actinopteri; order Syngnathiformes; family Syngnathidae; genus Phyllopteryx; species Phyllopteryx taeniolatus. Next base: position 11,769,505 of record NC_084510.1, read on the forward strand.
TGAGGCGGCACGGTGACCGACTGGTTAGCACATCTGCCCCACAGTTCTGAGGACCGGGGTTCAAATCCCAGCCCCGCCTGTGTGGAGTTTGCATGTTCTCACCGTGCCGGGGTGGGTTTTCTCTGGGTACTCCGGTTTTCACCCACATCCCAAGAACATGCGTAGTAAGTTGATTGAAGACTAAATTGTCCGTAGGTGTGAATGTGAGTGTGAATGGTTGTTTGTTTATATGTGCCCTGCGATTGGCTGGCGACCGGTTCAGGGTGTACCCCGTCTCTTGCCCGAAGATGGCTGGGAGAGGCTCCAGCACGCCCGCGACCCAAGTGAGGATAAGCAGTTCAGAAAATGGATGGATGGATGAATACCGTCAAGAAATCAGCCCAAATTTTGCAGGGCGTAAATGTTTTAAACATCTACTAAACTCAAAGCACAGCTTTCCCCAGGAGTCATTAAATTGCTTCAGTTTGGTTCAATTGTCTCAGTTGGGTTCAATATGGGGAAGACTGCAGACTTGACAACTGGCCAGAAGACCATCATTGATACCCTCCATAGGCTGGGTAAACCACAAAAGTTCATAGCTGAGGAGTCTGGCTGTTCACAGAGTGCTGTGTCCAAGCATATCAATTGAAAGCCTAGTGGAAGGACAAAATGTGGCAGAAGATGATGCACCAGCACAAGAGATGACCGTGGGCTTCAGCGGATTATCAAACAGAAGATTCAAGAATCTAGCGGAGATCCAGAAAGAGTGGAATGAGGCGGGAGTCACCGCTTCAAAAACCACCACATTCAAGCGCATCCGGGAGATGGGCTACAACTGTCGGGTTCCTCGGGTCAAGCCACTTCTGAGCCTGAGCCAACGTAGGAAGCGTCTCAACTGGGCCAAGGAAAAGAAGGACTGGACTGGTGGCCAATGGTCCAAGGTCCTCTTTTCAGATGAAAGTAAAGTGTTCTTTTCATTCGGGAATCAAGGTCCAAGGGTTTGGAAGAAGACGGGTGTAGAACCGAACTCAAGCTGCTTGAGGTCCTGTGTGAAATAGCCACACTCTGTCATGATGTGGGGTGGAATGTCCAGTGCAGGTGTTGGTGAACTCTGCTTTCTTAAATCCAAGGTCACCGCAACAGTCTACCAGAATGTTTTAGAGGACTTCATGATTCCTTCTGCTGAGGATCTGTATGGAGATGCAGCTTTCATCTTCCAGCAGGACCTGGCCCCTGCCCATACTGCCAGACATACCAGACAATGATATGAAAGTGGCACTTGCCAAGGGGAAGCCGAGCATTCATAAACTTCATTCTTTAAGGCAATCTTAACAATTACATTGATTTGCAGTAAATAGCCATTCAGTTAGGTTTGTGCAACTATTGCATGGTTCATTTTGTGCACAAATAAAATAATCACATTTTATTTTTCCCCATTATGAAGGGTTCAGTGAATGTGTGGATGAAACTTGTGGGGCTCAGTACCTCCAACAAGGTCAAGAACCACTTGATCATCCTCCATCAACTAGAAAGTAGTCAGCTAAGTAACATACTGACAGAAGAAAAATATATGGTGCGCTATAATGTTTCCACTTTGGTTAGAGGAATTTTATTTTCTCTTTTTGACATTTGAGTCACAACGAAATTATTCCCCCCTACCCCAGAATGAAAAGTGATAGGGTCCCCCATATGGCCTGCTAACATGCTGCCGGACAAACAAAACACAGACTGACAGGCAATCATTCACACTCACATTCACAGCTGAGAGCAACCGAAGGCTTCACAGAAAGGCCCACAGGAGAATGGAAGCTTTAATTCAGCAACGAAACATCTCCAGTTTCCATGTGCATCTATAACCTCGCGCTTTAGGTGTCTTTTGCTCTGCCTGCTCTAAATTTAGCCCCATACACCCCCCCGAGTTTGCTGCCCTTCACTTCAACTCACCCTCCAACTGTCAGTCTATCACCTTCTGGGAAGCGCACACAACTTTTAACGAGCTCAAGATATTAAGTTATAAAGTGTCAGCCATTGTGAAAAGTAGCACATGATCGAACACCGCTGTTGAAATGTCATCAACAACTTGTTTCACGTTCATGCGATTATGATTTATTGAAGTCTAAAACCAAGAATCTCAATGACTACAACACATTTCCAGTAAGCGAAGAGCTCCTGGATGGTCTTCATTTCCTCTGCTTAGATATCAAGACAAACAGCTGCCTCACGCCAAGCATGGCAGATGCAAACAGACAGAGGAGGAGCAAAAATAAATAAATAAAAAAACAAAACAGGTAAGCCCTTCAGCCTGTGAACTTGATCTCAGATGACAGACGTGGCCTGCAAAAAAAGCCTGCAAGCAATATTTGGATCTGTAGTCAAAGTGCAGTTGAATTCTGGCTGAGTCCTGTGTATTTATACACACCGACATTCAGTGCAATCCTAATCATTTACTCCATAAGAAAACATACAGCATGTGCACCAGTTCACATAATGTTAAATTACATGTAGATAGTTGTTAATCTCCTCCATTCAGCAAAAAACTAACCTCAAACAAATTGAATTACAAACTTGTGTGGTCAGACCCCAATTGTGATTTCTGAACAGGTTATCTATTATGGCAATTACTTATTAATTCAAAATTTGCAGTATGGGCTAAAACATCATTAAGCAACATGTAACAATGTTTTTCTTGTAATGTATCAATTTCCGCTGTATCGTGATGCAATTAGTATCAGGGGTAATGCAAGTATGAGGAGTTAGTCGCTGATCCCACCCAGGAGGTATACGGTCATAAAAGAACATTAAAAAATAAAAAACATCTTGTCAACCTTTAATGGATCTGCGCTCCTCTTAACATCTTCGGACTTTGGTCTGATGCTTGTGCATGTGCCATCCAGCTATGTTTTCCCAGTGACCATTTCCCGTCCTTGCAATGAAAATGCTTCCGGGCCAGTGGGATTGGGAACTGAACCTCAGCACAACAACCTTCCAATGAAAGCGATGGCAGTCCTAGGATGCATTTAACCGGTCACACGTAAACAAACACAGCTCAGATAATAAAGTACTGACAGCAGAATAGCCAAAGCGGATCTGTTATATAATCCCAACACACTCGTGCAAATCCGTATTCTAAAAGTCAACCGCGCTACGGTTACGCGTCACACAAAGAAGAAAAAGAACATTTAAGCTTAAGACCGGCAACACGCCCATTCAGATTGCTACGTCGCAGTACATTATCACATGAGAATGCTATTTGGGCGAGACGCTAAAACTCTCCAAGGACTCAAAGCCTTTTCCTCAGTATCGACAATCTGTGCAAAAGGGAACGAAACACAACACACACCTGCTTGTGTGCCTTTAGCAAATGGAAGCAAACAGCGAAGGCCTTATTCCAGGATTGATTTAATATCTGACTGCTTGAAAAGGCACATATTGAGCTTGAAGGGCTGACCAGGAGCTCCACATTCCGCAAGCAGGGAGTGAAGTCTGTCTTGGATCGGTGCCAGCTGTTTTCTTCCGTGAGAGAGCGCAGTAAGACAACACACTGCAAGGCGACCTTTGTGCCTTTCTCTTTGCAGGCTGATTTACAGCAACAAAACAAAACACACGTGGATACTTTCAGTAGGTTGCAAGGGACATTTCATGGCACAAGCACTCGCACACATCGACACACATTAACACACACCTGGTCCTCCACGGCAACACCCTGCAGGGTCGGGGTCTCACGGGGGCCTCGGATCCAGCTCAGTATCTGGCCCATGTTCGCTGATGGTGCCTCTGTGTGTGTATGCGCGTGAATGCTTGTCTGTCAGTCGCTGGCGTGTCTCTTGGCTCGCAGCATGTTTCCAACACGCAGGGAGGGAAAGAGGGAGGGGTCTGCGAGGAAGCGGGGCGTGGTGGAACGAGGACGGCGGGTAGGAGGGGAGGCTCGCATGTGCAAGAGGCTGAGCTTGAACTCACTGGGATTAAAAGTGAAGTGAGCCAACATACATTTATCTGATGCACACACACAGACACACACACAATCGTGCGCATTATATGCATGCCTCCATGAACATGGATGTGCATATGATATAACTATTTTTTTAAACAACTTCTCAAACACTGTGATAGCTATCCAAGACGATTATAAAGTTGCACGCACACACCCATTTGTATGATCATATTCATGACTTGAGCAAACACACACAGGTCACGCAACTAACTATTATAAAACTGACAACAATAATGGGAGGCGGTAGATTTTAATTCCACCTGCATATTTCACACTGACACAAACTAAATTTACTCTGTAGACTAGGCTACCTTGGCCAAATTAAAGCTTAAGGTCAAGAGTTTCTCTACTCTTTTTTTTTATTTATTTAGTTATTTAGTAAAAAGTGAAATAAGTCTATAGAAACTACCTTTAAAGTGGGAATTCACTAAATTGAATGATGTCAAACATCACACTCTTCTGTTATTTTGACTTTCAACTTTTACACAAAACTGTCCCTTTTTTTAGCACAATATTATTCCATTAAAAGGAGAACTTCAAAAACTGAAAGTTATTCAGTTCGCCTATTATAATGGTTTAAATGCCATAATCAAAATGAAGCAACCTAAGTCAGCGCGTACACTGAAAGAGAGGGTTTCATACATAGCTTGTCAAACCTACTTTTTTAACAACTGATACTCATGCAAACAGAGACGGAGAAAAACAGAAGGAATTTTAACTTGTCACCTCAAAATACTGTGAGTGCAAAGTCTGCATTTTTATCTGCGTTCTGCGCATGGTGTGCCTCTTCGGGTCGTATTTGGGTGGAGTGTGCACACAATACAGCTTTTGCGTGAGTCACTGAGATAGAATCAGTATGCCTGTCTGCACAATTAATGCCTTTCAAACTCACTATTCCTGTTTGAACAGACAAGATCAACTGGTCACTTAAGCCTCAAGTCCAGGGCCCGCTTACCATATATAGCATAATGGTTTATGGGTGTCATTGCACCCTGTGATCTATTTGTAGCTGGAACACTAGCTATAGGGTATCCACAACTCTGCTGGGAGACTCTGGTGTATACATTGTCAACGACTATTCAGACACAAAATAATCCAATAAAAATGTTCATAGAATTAGATACAGTACAGTGGACCCCCACATACTTGCGCTTCGGCACCTGCAGATTCACCTGTCCAAAAATTGTTTTTCTTTCCCCCCCCTCCCCCCCCCCCCAATTTATTCCAATTTTTAATCTTTTTTTCTTTTTTCTTTGTGTATTTTTCTTTTTTGCGGGGAACCCACCCCCCAAATGCTTATTGGCAGTGTATCCCCACTTATTCAAGAGTTTTGGGGCTATATATATATATATAACATTTATCCAAAATGTTCCTATAAATCAATCAATCATATATATATTATTATCTACAGATTTTTGCTAACAGGGTTCTGGCCTGGTCCCTATCTCCTACGAATAACCGGGATGCACTGTAAACTGAATCTATTCCTTGAAAATTACAGTATATTGATTCAGCTAGTGTGTGTGTGTGTGCGTGCTAGTGCATGGTCACTCGTGTCATTAAAAAATTTAAATCATGTAGAGAACATGACATTACATGTTATGTCACAACCCATTTGTCTTTCTCTTTAGACACAGAGAGCATGACACACGCTCTGCCATGCAGACGCTATTGGCCCAACCAGCCCAGCCCGTCAAACTAGCTGATGCCCCATGGGAGACAATACGAATGGTGCAGTTAGTCTCTGTTGTCAACTCTGATGATAAGTCTCCAGACAAGAAAATTTAAAGAGATCAGCGTTCCAAGAGAAGATCAAATTTGATGCAATGTTGGCATTGCAGATATTGTCGTAAAAGTGTGTTGTGTGTAACAGGACTCAGTCGGTGGTGCAGTTATTCTTTACAGGCTGCTGTCTTCAGCATATCAAGAGCCTCAGTCATCACTATGTGTTGCATTCATTTCATCATTAAAAACACATAGTTTGTGAGAGCTGCCGCCTAAGCGCAAAAGCTAAAATGAAAAAGGTATGAAGGCAGTCGCCTCTTAAAACAGGATATACAGCCATAAACCTTAGATAAGTAAAGGTGCCTGATTAGTTAATGGATATAGTTACAGTGGAAATGAAAATGTTCAATGGAGTTGTACAGATTATCGGGCACATTATTGGTGGAAAAAAAGTTTTGAAATTATTTCTTTTGGTCAGTTTTTTTAATATCACAAATAACCTGGCATTTGACCAGGGGTGTGTAGGCTACCAGTCCACCAAGAAAATAAGCCATATCCTCTTTTTTTTCATAATGAATCTTGTTTACTATAAAGAATTAATAATAATAATTTGTCATCCCACATTTGAGCCAATAAAGAAATTAACTAAATTTATGGGCCAGGAAAAAGTCAGGACAAGGATAAGACCCATTTGTTTTAGCCATGTATGCATTTAAAAATTGAACACTTTTGAAAATAGCAAACATTTGCTTTGATGATTTCTATACTGGCCGCATCAAACACAAACACAACTAAAAGTTGAAAGTAGAACAAAATAATTGTGCTTAGTTCTGATTGAAACTGTCACAATGTCAGCGAGATTAGTTAAACAAGGTTTGTGCTTAATGTGCTAAAGAGATAACAGTGTATTTTTAACACCACATAGCGGGAACTGTGTAAGCTTATTCTACACCTCTAAATGAAGAGACGCATCAGACACAACATGACTCAGTTCTGCAGAAGCAATTCACGCATGCAGCTTTAAGAAGCATTTTTTGTCAACACAACTCAGCTCAAGAAATATCAACAACTCCCTGTCACTCTCTGAAGGTGGGTGTGTCATTCCCAAACTGTGCATTGGATTTTTGTGATGTCTGCGTAGTTCTGGGTGTTACAATAATAAATGACTCGTGACTTCAGTCAGAGAAGTTGCACATGTTTAGTTTGCGAAATCTGACATCAGTATTATTATTCACAGACCAAACTGGGTATTGTGTCAGAAGCTGAAATATGTGATGAGCTTAATGCACTTCAGAGTCAGTACAATGCATGACGTATAGTAAGTAAAGGGGTAACACTGTCCAAAGAAGCCAAAAACCTCACATCTGCTATTCTACCCTTTTGCACCACTCGACTCAAGACGACATACGCGCCTGTTATTGGAGAAAGTAGCATTTATTAGCATGACCTTAAGCGTGAGTGCTTTCAGCAGCAGAGGGAGACAAACAGATTGAACAACATCCACTCTCACCAGCACTCATTGTGTCATTTGGGCCTTTCTGACCTTAGAAAGATGGATGAACTGATAAAGGGTGGAGGGACGAAAGGATGAATAGGTAGAAAGCAAGTAAATAGTAGTTGATAAACTTGTTTTATAGATATCAATACAGAGTACTTTCCCCCCGCTATGTCACGGTTCATCGTTAACGCCCCTGCTAATCAAGGATTCTTAAGCGATCTGGTTTTTAAGGGGATTTTAGATACATACAGCCCAAATTTAGGGTGGCAGGCCCTCATTGTCGTACCATATTGTCACACAACATGAGGTCAACTGAGGTCAACAGGGAGAGATACACCACAATAATAAGCAAGAAGAAGACGACGCTCCTTCAGTGTAATAAAGTACCACATTTTTCCATTTGAATATTTAATATTTAATTAATATTTAATATATTTTAATATTTAATTTAATATTTCCTCTGTGAAAAAAAACTGGGAAAGCTGCTTAATAAATGTACTTAAAGGCATTTAAATGAAGTAGTGTTAGAGTTTTTATTATTTAAACTTTTGACGGCAATATATTCCTTTTTACCGCAAAACGAATATCAACTCCAATTATCGGTTATCAGCCTCCTTGACGATTACTAATCAGTATCGTCCCTGAAAAAAAAAAACATATCGGCCTATCGCTACCCCGGACCGTTGAGCAACTGAAGTTGTAAATAAGTATGAATGGGAAAAACTTTCACCTACAAAGCTTCGACAAATAGTGTACTCAGTTCCATAACGCTTATTGAGTGTTGTTAAAAGGAAAGGTGATGTAAAACAGTGGTAAACATGGCTTTGTCCCAGCTTTTACGGAAGGTGTCGCAGGCATCAAACTCAAAATGATTGAATACTTGCGAAAAGAACAATCAAATTTGTCAGTTTGAACATGAAATATCTTGTCTTTGTACTGTATTCAATTGAATATAGATTGAAAAGGATTTGCAAGTAATTGTATTCTGTTTTTATGTACATTTTACACAACATCCCAACTTCATTGGAATTGGGGTTTGTAGTAATTGATTAATCTGTCGATTGTTTTCTTTTTTTTCGATTAATCGGTTAAAAAAATAAAGTTCCATCGCTTAATCCAAAAACAGGATGTTATTTTCAATTGACAGTGCACAAACATAAATTGATTTTGATTCAGTTACTGGTTTGGTCTGTAATGTGTCAGAATTTTTTTTTTTTTATCATTGTTTTCCAAAGTTAAAGCTGACTGACGATTGCAAACAATCAGTCTGCTTTCATGGTGGACTCCAGAAATATTTGAATATTTACTGTTGAGAAGCTGCAATTGGACGATTTGGACAATTTTAGGTTAAAGAAGGTCTCTAAACGATTAATCGATTATCAAAATATTTGTTTATTAATTAAATAATTAGTTGTCAACGCATCCCTTAATTGTTGTGCCGACAGCTTAGGACAGCACTATAGCCTGGTTAGCACGAGCCTGGTTAGTGCTGTCCTAACTAAGCCTTGTTGCATGAAGTGGTGAAGCCCGCTCGAATGAGAGATGAAAACGTCTTCTAAGACATCCAGAAACAGTTCAGTTGCCAATGATTCGATTCCCTGAGAATGGAATGACCTGGATGAATGAGAATATTCACATGTATGTTTTTGTGACACTTTGTCTAAAAAAATATCCACTTTCACTTCCATTGCTAAAAATGTTTCACTTGGTGGTGTACAATTGAAACTCAGCAAGTTCAGGCAAAAATTCCATCAGTCCAAAAATATCCGTGCGCGTTATTGTTTGCCAACAGACTGTGAGGGAGTGGATTCAGGGGAAACTCGACAGGATCCTGTTCCCCCCCCCCCCTTGGTTAGTCATTTTATCTCAGACAAATAATGGATTTCACAGATTCACTCGCCGACTAAACCAAAGTTAAGCTTATGTTTGTTTTTGAGTTGATGATACAGACCAAGCCAAAAGTTTACACTTTACAACACCTTTCTCTAGAAAGGCCTTCGTAAAGAAAAACAGTACTTGGCATGCAAGTGAAAGAATTCTCCCAAATCTGAAAAGTTTCACTGAGATGTCAGCCACCCGATTCAACATTCAGACTGGTTTTGGTGGTTAACAGTTGTAGAAAGCCAACAAGTGAACAAAGTGTGTTACTGTCAAACTTGTAAAGCAAGCGAGTGGACTCAAAAGTACTTACAACAAAGTTGTAGTAGGCTGCATACGCCATGAGGGGAGAGGAGGCGAAACACTCGACTCGAATTAAACAGCACTGGAACTCACTCCTCGGTTGACTTCTCTTTCTTACACTACACTAACTTTCCCATGCCACTCCACGTGCATGTGCCACTCCCAGCGCACTGTGGGCAATTAACACACAAAGCTGTCTGTGCTGTTGCCTCACTGCCCAACTCACATCGAATTCATTCTTTTCCGCTCCCAGTAAACAATAGTCTTGTACTGACTTGTGTGTGTGTGTGCGCGCTTTATGCACCACCCCTCATTTTCATCACCAGACACTGCACTGTACCTCCAAAGAAGTGGGCTGCACATCTTGACAAGATGACGCGTGCATGCATGCATGAGCAATGCTGCTGCAATTGTGCAACGCATCAGATGTCTGTTTTCCACACAAAATGACGCTTTTGACATCTTGACGTCAGCAAGGATCAAAAGACAATTAAAACAACAGCAACACAACAGAGCACGTTGAATGTGATCACTAAACACAACCACGCAATACAACACACACACTTTAAGAAGGGACAGATTTACATCTTCCTCCATCGTCAGGGCGGGGACCTTTTTTAGGTTAAGGGTTTTAGGCGGTCCCTGAGGACGACGCGCCTTCGACTTTTTTCGACATCATCGCATCTTTACTCACCTCCATTGTTGCTGTTGCGTGTTTGTGATGGCCGTGGTTTCTCCTCTTGTGCGGCATCTTGACGACAACTGGGACCGGATCAACGGTTTCACGCGCACAAAGTCTTTCAAAAGTGGACGCAAGAGTCCCTTGAAGCCGAAAAAAAAAAAAAAGGTTGCCCCTCCCAGCTGGCACCGCTTTTGTCAGGCTTGAAGATGGTTTCAAGATGTTTTACCACATGCACAATGTTGCTGAGTTTGTGGGTTACTATGTTGGCCTATTTGTGTGTTATTAGACGACGTATATCGTTTCTTTTCATTCTGTTTCAAACAGCTTCCTCCTTCAGAGGGGGAAAGTAACAACGTCAATGTTATTGGACACACCCACAACTTTCTTCCTTTCTGTCTTTCCTTCTTCCAATCAACTGTATTAAACTATGCACAGCAGACACGTGAAACTGTACATAACATCTTAAGATATTGCTGTTTCAAATTCACTGTCATCATCTGTGAAGCAACAACAATGCGTCTTTTATTCACGTGACAAACTGTCTTTGTGTGCGTGTACAATTAGGTGAATGGTATGTCAATGTCCTTTTTAAACCTCGCCAGCAAAGTATTTAAAAGAATACGCCCCAAACCAATGGTCGGGTGAGTCATCGTTTACGTAATCATGTTTCCAATGGGCGTTATTAGATCTCCCACGTAGTTTCTAGGCAGAACACGCCCTGCTCCAATATTACTGGCTCCAGGACACGAGCGCTGCACTATGATTGGCTGTTGTATCAGGACCCAATCATGTTGCAGTAGGGCGTGTCCTGCCTAGAAACTACGTGGCAATCCTAATAATTCGTCCACTGGTGACTGTGCAGTACAAATATATTCAATGCAGCCCTCTAGTGGGGTAAAAAAAAAACACAGTTTAACTCGAAATAGGTGATTGACTTTACGTGTTTGGTATTAGATTTGATTATTATCAGTCTTTGCGATGACGTGACACAACCAACAACCAATAGATGAGCGCTAACAAAACCGGAAAGAGGAAATTTTGCAAACAAAGGGGCTGGGCTTCAATCTCAGTCTGAGACTAAAATCTCTACAACTCGTCTTTAGATGTGAGCAGATGTGAGATGATAGTCTTTCCAAATCTTTTCTAAGTCTTCTGATGTAAAGGGAGCAATGAAGACCTTCTCCTTTTGTTCTAAAGATCTACAAATGTGATTGATTTTAGTTTAGGATGTTTTGTTTTTGTTTTTTTATATGGTTGTTTTTGCCTTTTTAATTATTACTATCATTGTTATTATTGCATTACTCACCGTCGTCGTCATCATCGTCATCGTCTTCTTCATCATCTTGTTGTTAGTATGTAGTCAAAATAAAACATAAAAAACATACTTATGTGAGTTGTACTCTGGCTCACATTTATATCACTGTTGAAACTTTGCTCCTTTTCCCCTCCACGGCATATTCATAGTGCTTAACAAATGTATTCAACCAGCACCTAATATCAGCTGCCCTAAATTTTCAGTATTGGTAATTACTAAAATACTTTCCCTTTATTTACTTTCTATGGTGCTAGTAATCATTAGGGTTGCTGGTGAGCTGGAGCCCAACTCAGCTGACTTAGCCAAGACACCCTGGACTGGTCACCAGCCAATCACAAGGCACGCATAGACAAACACACCTTTGGACAATTTTAAGTTTTCAGTTAACTTAAGATGCATCTTTTCAGAACACGGGAGGAAACTGGAGTACAGGAAACCCATGGTACGTTTGTCTAATCACTGCGTCTCCTCCACTGGTCTCCCTCAGGGCTGTGTCTTCTCCTCCTTGCTGTACATTCTTTATACAGATGACTGTAGAAGCATGTGCAGTACAAGAACAGGCACATTATAACATTTGCAGATGACACAGTGATTGTCAGTCTACTCAACAAAAACGGATCTCAGCATTTCAGCGCAGTTGGGGATGATTTTGTTAAACGGTGTGACGATTCTTCCCTTTTACTAAATACCTCACAAGCAATAGACATGGTCATGGATTTCAGGAAGAATCCAACTTCCTCACCCCCACCGACTTACCATATATCAAAGGAAACCACATCCAATTCGCTGATCAATATCCTGTTTGGGAAAACAATTGTTGACAGCATGTTGTAACTGGAGGCAAGCTCTGAGACTGTCTGCAGGAAGGAACAGCAACTTCTACTTCCCCAGAAGATGGAAAGGATGGTTATCTTATCAGTGGCCCACATACTCTTCCAATGACTATTGAATAGCCGGTGCTCAGGAAAGCGAAAGCCTTACGGGACAGGAAAAAACATCCTGTTCACCATTGTTGGGAGGTCTTTCCCTCAAGCCAGAGACTTAAAGTCCCCTCATATTGGACAAATAGGACCAGAGACTCGTTTGTCCGCAGAGCAATAAAATTGCAAAATTCCACCGAAAACTACAATCGACGCATCAACAAGGGGTATCCAAACTTTTGCTTCCAAGGACTGCATACAGAAAATTTGAAGGAGGTAACGGCCACTTCGACATCTTTGATTTATTTAACACACCAAAACAATTCATGAATATAGGTATAGCTATCCAAAACTGTAATGGATTGACTTTTGCATATAGTGTATATTTGAAAATAAAAACAGCTAAATAATACTGCAAAAAGTCAAAGATTTTTCAGGATTTTGGGGTGGCGCTGTATCGCACTAGAATAGATTCACCCCCTGCCTTGAGCAGCAGCACAATCACGTCTCCGCATTTACAACCAAAACAGGAGCATTCTGCACTAAACTGACCTTGGCGCCACATCTTACCAAATGACGTGTGATTTGTTGAAAACAAGGAAGTGAGAGATGAGCACCAACTCTTCTTCTTTTCTCCTGCCTTGCCACCCAGTGTGGAAAATAAGTATTGCAGCACGATGCAGGCAAACGACACGGCCCGTGTCATATAGTTATTTTAGTCTATGCTGTGGCCCGCTAAAAATACATGCTGGGCTGCAAATGTGCCCCGGATCCTAAGTTTGGAGAACCCTCCATTGGCTTGTGAGAGCTAAACTGTCTTGGTGTCCTTTTATCTTGCCTGCAAGGCAAATTCCCCTTTGCAGCAATGAAGTATAAACAAGCACGGGCACATCATGCAAATTTCACACAGGAAGCCCAACAACCAATCTCAATGTCAGCGTTCATGTGTTATCTCCCAGCATTGCACAGAAATTTGTGGCGGGAACATGAAGACTCCACACAGGAAGGCCACAACCCAAACAAACTGTGAGGAAGACATGCCTACAAAAAAAAAAAAGCCCCAAAAACCTTTTATTTTATTAGCCTAAAAGGAACATAATAAACCCGTGCAAGGTGCAGGAAGTATGCGTTAAGTCTTCCCTCATATTCACCGCATTTCATTTATTTTGGGTGCATTGCAGTTCACAGATTCGACTCCTCCTGAGTCCTTGCAGGTTCTTGTGCGTCATCTGCGAGCTGTAAGTGCGCCTTGCACTCTGTCTCAGAGCTGGAAAAATAATGAGTGGACTAAATGCAGTCACTCCTGTGACCTCTGATCTTTTTGTTCTGTGAGTGGTCGGGGGAAGCCGCATGAACGTGTGCGCGCAAATGCACACACACGCACGGACACTTATCAGATAGAAAGAAGAGGCCACAATCGATGAGGGAGACAGCTCAGTGAGGAGACCACATACTGCTGCAAATGCCAGTGCCCATCTTGTTGTTTTCTGTGGCTTCTTGACTGTGTGTGTGTGTGTGTGTGTGTGTGTGTATGCGTGTGCGTGTACTGCCTCCTCTCAAAGCAAACAGTTGTTGCTAGGTAAAGGTGGATTACACTGCTGACCGGGAGCCAAGCTGTTTGCTCACGACCAGATGACCAAAGCTAATCAGTCAGTATGAGTGTTCACACGTCCAATTCACAGTGATTGAGAAGCTCCCTCTGTTGGAACCACATCTTCCGCCTTTGTCTTGTTTTGTACAGGTCAATTAGAACAAGAGTCCTTTTTGTGTAACAGTGTGCTTGTCAGCCATGTTTGTTTGCGCTCATCTTGTCTGATATGGACTGCCTCCTTCATCGTGCACCTTCCACTGCGTGATCATCTTCACCCACAACAGCTACAGCTCAGCATCCTCATTATTATTAGAGCTCACTTCCTCTTCCACCTCAAAAACAACAAATTGTCATGTAAAGCATAAAATTACACCCTGTATTATGTATTACATACAAAGTATTTGTTCCACAATACACATTGGTTAAATAGAGTAACTATTTGGACCATGATAAGTTTTTATTATTTTAGCTTCATACATCACCACATTGTATCTGCAATTAAAAAAATAATAATCCAATGAGCCTGTTCCTTTCCCAGTCCTACATGTCCATGCCATACTGTTCCATTTCTTACTTTTCTCTTCCCGTCAGTCTGATACAAGTTGACCTCAGTTTCATCTGCCCAAAGATACAAGACAAATTGTAATCAGCATTCCTTTTCTCTTATCTAATAGTAATAATAATACATCATCATCATCATCACCATCTCTCCATCCATCCAGCCATAGGAGAGCCTGAGGAGAGCCCGCCTCAGAGATCCCAGACTCTGCTTCCTCAAGGAAAGGCGTGTTAGTGGAATTGAGGAGGTCTTGAGGAGTATTCTCCTCACAATTCACAACGTCTCGAGTCGAGGTCAGCAGCGCCGCACCACCGCTATACACAGCGTTGATGGTGCACTGCTTCCCCAAATTTCCTCGAAGGCTTCCGGAAGTCTTTCTCCATGGCCTCACCGAATTCCTCCCATGGCTGAATTTTTGATTCAGCGACCACCAAAGCTGCATTCCGCTTGGTCAGCCGGTACCCATCAGCTGCCTCAGGAGTCCCACAGGTCAAAAAGGCCCGCTAGGACTCCTTCTTCAGCTTGACGGCATCCCTTACCGCTGTTGTCCACCAACGGGTTTGGGGGTTGCCGCCACGAAAGGCACCGACCACCTTACAGCCACAATTCCGGTTGGCCGCCTGAGCAATGGAGGCGCGGAACTATGGTCCACTCGGACTCGATGTCTCCACCTCCCCCGGGATGTGGGGGAAGTTCTGCCGGAGGTGAGAAATTTAAACTTCTTCTGACAAGGGATTCTGTCAGACATTCCCAACAGACCCTCAAAATACGTTTGGGCCAGTCAGGTCGGACCCCCATCTTCCCCCAACATCGGAGCCAACATCACACCAGTTGGTGATCAGTTGACAACTCCGCCCCTCTCGTCAGCAGAGTGCCATGCGGCCACAAGTCCAATGACACGACCACAACATCGATCAATGAAAAGTCTACACACCCCTTTTTCATCCATCCATCCGTCCATTTTCTGAGCCGCTTCTCCTCACTCGGGCCACGGGAGTGCTGGAGCCTATCCCAGCTATCATCGGGCAGGAGACGGGGTACACCCTGAACTGGTTGCCAGCCAATCGCAGGGCACATAGAAACAAACAACCATTCGCACTCACATTCACACACTACGGTCAATTTAGAGTTGTCAATTAACCTACCATGCATGTTTTTGGGATGTGGGAGGAAACCGGAGTGCCCGGAGAAAACCCACGCAGGCACCGGGAGAACGTGCAAACTCCACACAGGCGGGGCCGGGGATTGAACCCAGGTCCTCAGAACTGTGAGGCAGACGCTCTAACCAGTCGGCCACCGTGCCACCTGCCAGTTTTTTGTGGGAAAAATATGTGATCAAGATAAATAATTTTCCAAATCTTTTCGAACATGTTGACTTTTAACCTGTTCAACTCAATAGACTATATATTTTCGATGGGAGAAGTAAAAATAATTGAAATAATGTGTTTACACAAGTGTGCACACCTTTTAAATTCGGATTTGACTGTGTTCAAAATGAATCACATTAAAACTCATGTTAATGCTTCTGTTTAAATTTTAGTTTAAATTTCAGATTTTCTTGTAGGCTTTTCTGGTCATTTATTTTGCGTTCAAGCAAAAGCCTGAAGGTTTTGTGCTAAGACTGGTATTTTGAACTCTTCATAATTCCATCCACTTTATCTAAGGCCCCAGTTCCAGCTGAAGAAAATGTCCTAAAGCATAATGCTGCCACCACCATATTCAGTTCTTTTGGTGATGAGCTGCAGTGTCGTTTTTGCGCTGAACATACCGTTTGGAATTATGGCCAAAATGTTTAATCCTGGTTTTATGGGACCGGCGGTGGACCCAAGCATCCAATCAGGTGTAAATAAAACATTTTTTTTGACGAATAGTTTCCGACTCTGAAATTATACCGTCCACTCCACTGCATGACGACAGTGCCAGACGATCAACAAGTATGTCTACAAAGTGATCCTACGACATTTTGATTTGTTCAGTGTGCAAGGAGACGACAACTTGTGACTGCTCCACCATGACAAGACGCCTACCCACAATGCCCTGAGCATCCAACACTTCCTAGCTGAAAAGAACATGGACGTGCTGGAGCAACCTCCCCACTCACCCGACCTGATGCCGTGTGACATTTTTCCTCTTTCCCAAGCTCAAGGAGGACATCGAATATTATCTATAATGTAATGTCCATACAATGGTATATGCTATACTGTACTTGCACTTTTCTTCCTCTGTCCCGTTTGATTTTCCAACATGCCTCAGTGAGGTTGTTGAGAAAGCGGAACTGTCCTTGGTGCTGATCCCCAATTCTTCTTCTGAAAATACAATGAACACAACGTGCAACTTTCAACTGAAATAAAATATATTTGAAAGATTCGCATCATGTACATCTTGCGCACGATTGGAATAAAACATATTTTATTAGGACTTATCAAAATCATGAAGATTTGATCTTTTATTACATTCCTTCTTTCTTTGCGGCTCCTCTCTCTGGGATATTTTTAGGCTCATATACACCCCTGCCCCCCCCCCAATCCACTTTCTTCCACTTTCTTCCTCAAGGGACACTTTAATATTTTACGGAAGGTAGATGCCGAATTGACGTCATAGCAACTGTAATTTGACGTATGAACACCCGCCCCTCGTCGTGACCGCACACGCGCACATGCACGCACACACAACCATCACCAAGTGTTTCCTTGACGGAGCAAAAACGCGTTTTCCTCCATCCATCTGCACCAGAGGAAATAACAATTGTAGATCACCACTAACCCGAATACATTTAGTAGTTTAGTTTCACACGCAGTGTGATTTGTTTATTTATTTTTTTCCTATCTGGTTGAATTTCCTCTGAAATGGAATTAAGATGTCGTCCCACGGTGATGTATTGCTTTCTCGCCGTCCTCTCTTCCGTGCTTCCACGCTCCGTGCAGGGCTCGCCTTACGTGGACAGGCAATATTTAAACGAGTGGGCCGTCGAGATCCCGGGTGGAGTGGATGCCGCGGCGGAGATCGCCCGGGAGTTGGACTACCAACTGGTCCGACAGGTACGCACCAGTCATATCAAGGACTTCGTCAAAGCAGAACACAAATTTTGATTATTATTCATTATTTGGATGATGGAAGAATGACCCTCACGGAAACTCGAGGCGTTAATTAGGGTTCAGTCTCTCAAATATGTTGTAAAAGGAGAGCATTATTAATTATTCTGCTTACTCTGATTAGACCCTTAGAGTAGAAAATGGTAGCCCAACAGCACATTACAGCATTCAGCCCAGCTGCTAAATTAAAGGTGGATTTATTCAATGCATGACTCACAGTTTGCACTCTCCTCATAAATGGAGGTTGCTTTCCTCGTTCTCCAGAATTTCTTCGCTTATGCAAACACATTACAACTGGCTGTAAATGATGAGTGGTTAGTGGGTGTATGACGTATACAATGCTTTTCATCAGACCAATCATATAACATGGAACTTCTGTATTCTGTTTTACTTATCTTGTACCATATGCATGGTTTGTAATGATTTATACACTTTGTACAATATTTTTATTTACAGCACAATTTGTAAGATTATATCAACCGGCCACATCGTCAGGCACACATAAACAATCAAATAAAATCCAATCCAAAATGTGAGATCAAAGATGAATATGGCTTATTGATATCCTCACTGCAGGGTTATATCTGAGAAGGAAATTAGACATCAGCATACACTCATCACCCACAACATAAGATACACTTTGCACAATCAAATGATATCTAGTATGAGAGTTGTTTGTTCCATACAAAGATAAATATGGCCGGCTTTAATTGGGACTGTCGGATATTCAACATTAACAATATGTTTATTATGGTGGTTAGAGTGTGTATTGGTGAAAAGCTGAACGGTTTCAATAATGGTAACCATAATAGAAACACTTCTCAGGAGCAGTGCAGTTCTAAAATTAATCTCTTCAATAGAGCCTTATTAGCTTGGTTTTGTATTGGATCATATCATATCACACAAGTATTGCCATCATATTTTCTGTCTAGGTAGAATTAAAATCTTAACACTGTGCTGATGAGCGCTCACTAAGCATAATGTTTAGTGTCATG
This sequence comes from Phyllopteryx taeniolatus, assembly GCF_024500385.1. NCBI lineage: Eukaryota > Metazoa > Chordata > Actinopteri > Syngnathiformes > Syngnathidae > Phyllopteryx > Phyllopteryx taeniolatus. The sequence continues at coordinate 11,788,033 of NC_084510.1, forward strand.
TACATTTTCACGATTCAGCCTTATATGTTCTCTCCAGATTGGGGCCCTGAAGGACCATTTCTTGTTCAGACATCGCAAACAACCCCGCAGAATGAAGAGAAGTGCCACGCTCGTCACCAGGCAGCTGTCGGAGGATGATCGGGTGAGTGGCATCTTTTAATGTTCAGCTAAACTCGTCTTTGCGTGTTTATTCCTTCCCAGCTTGAACACAGAGTAACCTCATCTGTCTCTGCAGGTGGTGTGGGCAGAGCAGCAGTATGAGAAACAGCGCAGCAAGCGGGCATCCCTCGGGCAGTGCAGGAACTGCCCAGCGGACAAGCTGTTTGATGATCCCATGTGGAACCAGCAGTGGTACCTGGTGAGTCTGCGATAAAGCTGGAAAACGTGAACTCTCGACAGAGCAGTGACTCCCAACCACTGTACCGCAGCACATTAGTGTGTCATTAGATCATCAATAATGTATCTCTATGCTAGCGAGTCGTGGCATACAGTACAGTGACGGGTAGAACACACCCAGATTTGACAGTGGGTAAAATTTGTGAGTGAATTGAGATGACATCATGATTATTTTGTGACATTTTCGTTTGGTGGTGTGAGATTTTTCTTAAATACGGGCCTTGTCTCAATAAAGGTTGGGAAACACTGCAATGTGCGAAACATAGAGAATTTGGGGTTTAAATGTTCATTTGTCTATGCATGATTGCTGTGTTTGAATGCGTTGCTGCTTACACGCCTGGGATCTGTCTTGATGTCAAGTCACATCACTTACTGTACGTATTGTTTGGTTGGCCTTCTGTTTGCGTGCGGCTTCTCTGATTTCCCTATAGAGGGTTCTGAAGCCACAGGCTGCATGGGCAGCTCAACACATGCGCCCTGCTCTGTTCCTATATAGCCTACTACATTCACACCGGAGACTAAAAATGACAACAACAAAACAAAACATGCAAGATAATAAAACAAGCATTTTGTCCAAAAGAGCCATTTGCTTAATTGGTTATGCTGTCTGAGTGGGGATGAGAGTGGGTGGAGAGACTATAATCCAACTGGATGGAACAGAGTAGAGCACAATGCATTAAGTCCCAATTCACCCTGAATGGGATTTTGGGCCCATTGAGGCCAAGTTTGGGCGCATCCATGTACGTCTTTCTAGGTTATATTACTAACCTGTTCACTACATCCAGACCGTGGATTGACCCCTTTGGGCGGTGTTGCACAGAATGAGGCCTTTACTTACAGTATGTTAATCCAAGCTCAGCACATAAACAGCGTATCAGATCGGACTGACTGGCTGTTAAATGGATCACATCCTGTGCAACAAACCCACTGAGCTCATTAGCTGGGGAACATTGACTCTAAATGTGTATTGCTTCACGGTGCCTTTCTGAAAGATGGGAAGAGAGTCTACTTAACTACCACTTCTCCATACCTGCAGTGACCAAAAAATAAGTCACACATTTGTGGAGAATGAGAAAACAACATTCAAAAATTGTGTTGTTTTTTCCAACAAGGAAAATGCCACTTAATGTATTGGCCCATCACTTAATGCACTGTGAGTCATTCATGAAAATAAAAGTAATGCAAAAGTACTTACAATATGGCACACACGAAAAACACAATTTGCAATGTGTGCTTTTGTGAGTGAAGGGAAGTGGTGACTAAGTGAAGAGAGCCAATGAAGGAGGGAAAGGTCAGACGATGGTGACGCTGGCAGATCAGATGTGATGTTTGCTTACGTTAGAGAGGGGGCGGAGCTACGTGTGTGACGGAGTTGAATGAGCAACGCAGCAGAGGGGAGAGTTGAGCGGATGCCTTTATGGCTTGCCTGAAAATTTAATCAGGGTGTGAGTCATTGCCTGCCTGCATGGCTGAGTGTGTGTGTGTGTGTGTGTGTGTGTGTGTGTGTATACCCTTGGCTATGCAAGTCTCAATCTGTGTCAACCGTGCAACAAATGTTGCAGTTTTTCTTTGGCTTGGTAACTAAGTCATTCGTTTCATGCAAATCTGTGTAGAGATGCTCGCATCTGTCAATCTCAGGTGTGTGTTTTTGCATTGTGCCATTAATTGTATACGTGTTCGACTCTCAGACTATCTCGGTTGTGGCCTCATCAACAAGGAATTTGGAGTTTCAACAAAAAAAAAGCAAATATTTGTATCAGGTGCAGTTTGCTATTGGTCCATGTCATCTCTCAATTATTTTATAGCAAAGTTAAAGGAGAAAATTTCTAAATAATCTAGGGGGAACAAACATAAGGCAAATGAGAAGATATAAGGCTGCAATACACTGGTTTGACTTGCACTTGAGTGTGAAAATAATCAGGCACTGGACAACACAAAAGCCTCAAGTGGCTCCAGGAGTGGACTTCAGCTATGACAAAAAAATAATTTAAAAAAATCCAACAATACAGTTTTGTAATCCCGTAAATGTCACTGGATGAAGCTGAAAAGCTTTAATCGCCTAACCTTTTACAACACATGATAACATTTAAAGAGCCTATTTAAATGCACATTGTAGTCTGGATAAACAATCATTGACTTTTTTGTTGTCTTACATGCAGCAAGACACACGCACGTCGTCTTCCCTGCCAAAACTGGACCTGCACGTCATCCCAGTGTGGCAGAAGGGGATCACGGGCAAAGGAGTGGTCATCACTGTTCTGGATGACGGGCTGGAGTGGAACCACACAGACATCTACTCCAACTACGTAAGATACTGTTTCCATGGAGATTGCCCCTTCGTCTCAGTCTGCTGTTTCCACAGCAACGCTGGTGGTGACACCTTGCAAGGCAAAGACATCTTCTGCCTTGCTTTAGCTCTAATTGACTTTATCTGTTCTAATGGTGGCCTAGTAAATATACTTCGGGCTTTTGTGCTGTTTGGGGAGAAACGTCAAATGATTTCATCTAGCGTTACTTCTTCTTACAGTACTTCTTGCATGTGGCAATCTGTCATCATCCCAGTTTTTCTTTAGCAACGCCCGCTCATCATCTGACTTTTTTTTTCTTTTTTAAAGGATGCAGCAGCCAGTTACGACTTCAATGACAACGACCCTGACCCGTTCCCCAGATATGACGCCACCAATGAAAACAAGTATGTTGGCAATGCTGATATACTCAACAGAACGCTTCACTTGCCATCAGTCTGCCACTATTTTTTTGCATGGGAATTTTAGAATGCTATGTTCTTACAGACTCACGCAAGCGCAATACCACATGCTCACAACATTGATATGTTAATGATTGTAAGATTCTGACAGGGGGCTGCATGGATATCAGTTAAATGGTGGCATGCTATGTTATTGGAGAACCTAACGTTTCTAATTCAATTTCCCTGCAACAATTTATTGAACTTGATTTGATTATACACACATCTCAGTGAATCCTTTTTTTCCCCAAAAGAATGCATTTTGTCCACAAAGTATATTTTCATATTTTGCAAAAGTTGGACGCGCAATAGAACATGTCTTCCTTTTTCATTTGTGCTGTATATGGGTAGAAAAGAAGTTTAGAAGGTTTTCTCTAAAACAATGACTCCTTCCTTAGGTATAATCTAATGTGATCCATTAGAGGGGCAAATATTATAAACATTATTGCAAACTACAATACAACTACAATAATACATTTTGTATGTACAGTATTGTTAAATTATTGACTGTCTGACAGTATTCAACAAAAGGAAAAAGCTTTGAAACTGCTCTTGTACTGGATATTTAGATTAAGATGTCCATATAATCCAATTGTTGTGATTTTATGTTCAGTGCTGTTTTATTTTTATAACACATCCCATTTGGCTATGAAATACAGTACACCCTTTTACAAAAGATGATATAACTTTGCTTGCACCACCTAATGAGAATATTGTCATACAGGCATGGGACCAGGTGTGCTGGTGAGATCGCCATGCAAGCAGACAACAATAAATGTGGTGTTGGGGTGGCCTTCAATTCCAAAGTTGGAGGTAAGAGACTTGCATTTTCCTTAACATGTACATGCAAAATCATATGCTGCTTGAGTCATTTGAATAACGGTGAACGAAATCAATACGAGAAATGATCTTACAGTAAATTAGGGGCTTTTGGGGTCTTGCATACAAAAAAAGGTTTGTTGTTGCATAACCACCCACCAAATTTTGGTCACATTTCTATCTCCACTGCTTCGTATTGTAATGAGAATCAGAAGGGAAGGCACGTTTCCTGTTTTAGACCACATTTTGTGCCACTCGGTTGCATAATGTCACTCTTGTAAATTACACAGATCCGATTCACCACAGCAATTGTATGTATCCAGTACTTGCTACAACACCTGAATGGACATGGTGGCTGGCTAACATATCCTAGAATGGGGACTGTCTGAGAATAAGCATCTTACTTTTCATTAGTTTTATATTCTTGGCTCATTCTGCTCAGGCATTCGTATGCTGGATGGGATTGTGACGGATGCCATTGAGGCCAGCTCTATTGGCTTCAATCCAGAGCATGTGGACATCTACAGTGCTAGCTGGGGACCCAATGATGATGGCAAAACTGTCGAAGGTCCAGGTCGTCTGGCTCAGAAAGCCTTCGAGTACGGCATCCAGAAGGTAAATTATACATTAGGCGGCTTTTACTGAGCTGGCAAGATCTCATACTGAGGTTCCTAAGGGGTCTGTTGTCCGCCCCTGGTGGGAATCAAACAGAACACAATCGATAATGACAACATGCTTGTCTGCCTCGCTTCAAAGCATGTCAAATTCTCACACACTAAACGATGCCACTAGTAAAACTATGATATGCCTCAAATTAAATGTGTTTCCCGCATTAGAAATAAATCAATAGTTGACACCAAAACAAATGTCTCATTTCTTGCTTCACCGCTCTCTATCATGCCTTTCTTCAGGGCCGAGGTGGCAAGGGCTCAATCTTTGTTTGGGCATCAGGTAACGGTTGCCGCCAGGGGGATAACTGTGACTGTGATGGCTACACAGACAGCATCTACACTATCTCAATCAGCAGCGCCTCCCAGCAGGGCTTGTCTCCATGGTACGCTGAGAAGTGCTCTTCCACTCTGGCTACAGCGTACAGCAGTGGAGACTACACTGACCAAAGGATTGTGAGTAGTTATACAGTACACCGGCCAAACCTTTATTCAGCTCAAACTCCAAGAAAACTCTCAAATACTACATTAGAGAGAAAAAAAATAAATCATACTCAGTTTTATTCCTGTAATGGATAAATAAAAAAAGTTGGCAACCCAATTGAGTAGTGATGTTTCATGGGTACCGATTGATGCGATGGGCCTACAAGTTTGATACAGATTTCTGTAACAATACATTTTTCTCAAATTACATTTAGTTATATCTTATTATCCGTAATTATTGATATTCATCAATGGGAAGACACTGATCACTAATTTCTCACAATAAAGATCAACAATGATTTAATAAGGTGGGAAATAGATAAATATCAATATGAAACACATTTAATTGATTATTAATATTTTTTGTTTGTTTAATTAATTTCTGTAAATGTGTTTATATTTTCAAATGATACATTTTACAACAGTCCAAGGAAATCATCATTGTCACCGTCATTGGTGAGCTATTTTTAAAACAGGCTACTCATGTGGTCCTTGGGGGCTACCTGGTGCCCGCAGGTGACATGTTGGTGACCCCTGGGTTACCGTTTTGTCACAGTCAAGACGTTCTGGTTTTGAATCTCGGTCCTCTGCTGAGACCGCATGCTTGCATGTTTTTTTTTCTCTGGATACTCAGTTTTCCTCCCACATTCCAAAAGCGGTTAACTGAAGACTCTAAATTGCTCATAGATGTAAAGGTAAATGTGAATGGCTGTTTGTCGGTGTGTGCCCTGCGATTGACTGGTAACCAGTTTAGGATCCGGTGTATCTTTGTAGAAAGTGGAAGCTGTTATAGCTGCAAAGGAGAGACCTTTAACTGTACTTCCTGTTGGTGTCCCAATACTTTTTTTCCATGTGGTATACTTGCTTCTCTTTGCCTTGACATTATCATTTCATCTACCATTATGAGGGGTACCTAAAAATATTTTTTGTTCCTCTTTGTTTGTCTACTTTCCTTCAGACCAGCGCTGATCTACACAATGAGTGCACTCAGACTCACACCGGAACGTCAGCCTCCGCCCCGCTAGCTGCTGGAATATTTGCCCTAGCACTGGAGCAAAAGTATGCAAGCGTGCTATTAAAAGATGGAGAGCTGATATAGATTTTAATAGGTACTCACTGATCTGCCTCCTTATCCACATCTCCTACCCAGTCCAGATCTCACCTGGAGAGACCTGCAGCACATTGTGGTCTGGACGTCTGAGTTCGATCCCTTGGCGAATAATCCTGGCTGGAAAAGGAATGGAGCGGGACTGATGGTCAACAGCCGCTTCGGTTTTGGTCTTCTCAATGCCAAAGCCCTGGTTGACCTCGCTGACCCTGCAACATGGAAGCATGTGCCAGACAAAAAGCAATGCATCGTGAGGGATGACTCTTTCCAGCCCAGGTAACCCAACGATCTGGACTATTCATTCATTAATTCATTCATTCATCTTCCGTTCCGCTTATCCTCACTATGGTCGCAGGCGTGCTGGAGCCTATCCCAGTTATCATCGGGCGAAAGCCGGGATAGACCCTGAACTGGTCGCCAGCCAATCGCAGGGCACATAGAAACAAACAAGCATTCTCACATTCAAACCTACGGGAAATTTAGAGTTTTCAATTAATGCATGTTTTTGGGATGTGGGAGGAGAAAACCCACGCAGGCACGGGGAGAACATGCAAACTCCACACAGGCGGGGCCGGGATTTGAACCCCGGTCCTCAGAACTGTGAGGCAGATGTGCTAACCAGTCGTTCACCGTTCCACCGATCTGGACCAGTACTACAGAAATATATTTGTGCCATTCGAGTTTGAATTTGAATTTCCAACAATTTTCAACAACAAATTTCTCATTTGTAACACTGATTTATTTATTATTTTACCATCATAGACTCTTTTAACCATCAAAAAATTCATGGTCAAAAATTCAAACTCAGCTGGCACAAATATATATTGCGCTTTGAGGTTACAAAGGGGGTGCAATGAACTAGTTTATGCACGAGCGTAAAAATACACACAGCAGCCTCAGTTACTGCCGTACTGACTGTTTTTCTTTCCATTTAATTGTTTTATATTCATGGCCTTGAAGTATTTTCCATCCAAATATTTACTGTAATTATGACTTTACTACCATGTTAGCGTGGGTAAGTGATAGATGATGGCGCATCTAAACTCAGCTGGCTTTTAAAGTGTCTCATACAAAGAAAGAGAACAAGAACAAAACAGTTTTGGAGTGAACAAAGATATCTTAAACCATCTGTGTTTTAAAGACGCATCTGTTGCTTACTGAATTTAGTGAGTGGACAGTAACAATGAGACTTAATCCAGAGAGCATTGTTGGTGCCATGAACATAAATTGGAAAGCTTTTTTTTTTTCTTTTATTCCATGACATCTGGGGATCATTTGAAATCTAGGTCGCATTGCTAATTGCCAAACATGATTTGATTATTTGCCAGTAAATGCAAAGCTGCCAAGCAAAGCACAACAGAGGAAGCCTTTTGCCTTGTTTTTATTATTATTATTATCCTTCCTTTTTTAATTATTATTATCCTTCCTTTTTAATGAAATATTCTTTTTGGGATTATATTGGGATTAGAGACTGAACTCAAGCAGCCTGCTGTCTTGACCTTTGTCCTGGAAACAACTTTTACATCATTCCATCAACAAACAGCAGCTTTGAGCGACCACATCTAACATCACTTTGCATTATCCATTTTGCCCAATTTGTCTTGGAATATGGGACTCAATAGCACCAACCACCAGTTGCCCCATTACCTTGCTACATCTTTAGTCCTGAGGATTTGGGTTTGCGTTTCTGTCATTGGTTAGTGGTCTACATCCCCCTACTGCTGAAAACTGCTTTACACCATCTTGAACACAGAAATCCTTTCATTCCTGTTTCCTATTTATTCAAATGCATTAAGGTAACTCTGCATTTGGGGGTTTTCTTTCTGATATGTATTTTATATGTAATAGAAGAGCAGAAATCCATCCATCCTTCCATTTTCTGTACCGCTTACCCTCACTAAGGTCGCGGGCGTGCTGGAGTCTATCCCAGCTAACTCCGGGCGAGAGGCGGGGTACACCCTGAACTGGTCACCAGCCAATCGCAGGGCACATAGAAACAAACAACCATTCGCACTCACATTCACACCTGCGATCAATTTAGATTCTTCAATCAACCTACCATGCATGTTTTGGGGATTTGGGAGAAAACCGGACCACCTGGAGAAAACCCACCCAGGCACGGGGAGAACATGCAAACTCCACACAGGCGGGGCCGGGATTTGAACCCCGGTCCTTAGAACTGTGAGGCAGATGTGCTAACCAGTCGGTCACCGTGCCGCCAAGAACAGAAATGTTACTGCAAATTTTATTTGTATACGTAATCTTCATCCTGCCTTTAGTTTGTCATTCAAACTTTATCTTACATGGTATAATTGAACTTTATAAACTCTGCCATCAAACATCTAAATGTTACGTGACCAAGAAAAAGAATCTGAGCAATTTTCTTTGAGCTCCTTCTGCATCTAATAGATTGCTCCCATTTTCATACAGCAGACATTTTTCAGTAAATACTGAATAATCTATATTGTATGTGCAACATTGCATTTGTCAGACAAACTGGAAGAAAAAGCAAATTCGAAAAAAGGACAGTAGTTTTTTAAAAATATATATCACTTAAAAACAAAAACACAACCAGCAGACAAGATATGTTCATGCATTTTGTGTTGCCCTATCCTTTTTTTTTTCCTCCAGCATTGTTCAGATGGCTTTAGTATGGAGTTGCTGGCTATATTAACAATATACACCACATCAATAGGTGTGTGCAGTAACTATTTTGTTATCGTTGTCTACTGTTGTCGTTTAAAGACTGTGCTACAAAATTAGAGCACATCAAGAAACTACCTACCAGATAAGACAGAGTTCTGCGTCATGGAGTGTTGTTTGCATCTAATGTTCCCTGCTATTTTAATGCCTCCCACAGGGATTTGAAAGCAGCAGGGGAGACCACCATAGAGATTCCAACTAAAGCCTGCGCAGGGCAGGAGAATTCCATTGGCTCACTGGAACATGTGCAGGTGGAGGCCAGCATTGAATACACCAGAAGAGGCGATCTGCATATCACACTTACCTCGCCAGCTGGTGAGACACGTGCATAGACAGACAAACAGACGCGCGCATGCACAGACGCACACGCACGCGCACACACACTGTTTTGGAATGAAATCAGGAAACAATCTTGTCCATTGTCATTTTAATGAAATATTTGCAAAGAGAGAGATAGTCAGAGAGGAACTTGCAGTTACTTCGCGCCTCTGATGAACACAGAGCAATGCACAGTTTAAAAAGAAAGAAAGGCCTATTCACAGTTATCTTGTCCTTCAGAGAAAAGCGAGGCTGGTAGAGCCACTGAGACAGGATGAAAGAAGGGAAAAAACGATTAAGCTACTAGGTACGTTAGAAAAAGTCACAGAACTAAGTGAAGTTATAAAATCACACAGGAACTATGGGATAATATAATAAAATAATATAGACTATATTTTGTTATAACAACACACACACACTGAAATGCATGTGAGTAAAAGGACCATGTTCTAACCAAAAATAAATTCCCCGCAGACACCAGCACTGTGCTGCTCGCTGAGCGTGAGCGTGACACGTCCTCCAATGGTTTTAGAAACTGGGATTTCATGTCAGTCCATACATGGGGTGAAGACCCTTCTGGTACTTGGACCCTTAAGATCACTGACACTGTGAGTATTCTAATAGGTCATGACAAAACATCTCTGATGACATTTACTGCTTGACCGCTGTCTGTCTCTAAAAAGAAACTTGTTCAGCACAAAATAGTGGAACTATTACTATTATAAAACTCAAACCAGCTGTTACAGAAAATGTGTCCCTTTTGAAAATTATGATCCATTTTCCTGAGCGTAATCCTATTTTGTTGTGACAGTCGGGCCGTATGGAGAACGAGGGTCGGATCTTGAACTGGAAGTTGATTCTCCACGGAACATCTGAGAAGCCGGAGCACATGAAGAAGCCTCGAGTGTACATTCCCTACAATGCTGTGCAGAATGACCGCCGTGGTGTGGAACATATGGATGACATGATGGAGGTAAGCACAAGCACATTTAAGTCTGGCCAACCAGTTGATGCTTGATGTGATTGTAGTGCAGTTGGTTTTCATAAGAAGAAACAAAGTAGGATTTTGTCCAATTGGCACACCGTAATTAGATCTAGACAAAACATAGAAAAAACATATCTTGGGGTTGTTGGAAAAATCTTCCTACATAACTGTATTCGATGAATGAATGAAAATTATTTCAAATATGTTTTAAATGCAGCATTGTGCTGTTGGTGGAGTGTGTTGGGACACTTTGACTCACCTTAAACATGGCGTTATTGCTTGACAAATTACAAGCATAATATTGTGGTGCACTTTTTCTACAACTCCCTAATGCATTCTTGTGAGAACAAGTTGCAAAGTGTCAACACACATTTAAAACGTATCGTATTAGAGTCATTTCAGCATTTGTTAAATTTGTCATCTTTGCGGAAATTTCTTTGAAAAAAATGTAACGAACAATTTAAAGGCTTTTGAAATCCTCATTAACAAATTAATTGACAAAAAAAACAATTGATTACAAAAGTACATCACCTATTCTACTGCCAACAGTGCTCTTCTCACAAATAATGTTTTTTGCTGTTTAAATCAAGTTTTTAGGATAAGAGACATCTCTAAGATCTCTTTTCCATCTTAAAATAAAATTTCATAATCCAATGCTGTATCCATAACCTCAAGATGGTAATTAAAATGTTACATTAATAGAGCAGAATCATTAGAAAGCAAACAAAAATGCACTAAAGAGATTGCTAAAGTTAAAACGGAATTGAAGGTTTGTTTTTGGGGTCGGGGGGTTAATCGGAGTGTAATCGGAATTGTGCTATTTAGTTCTGTGTGGGTATAATTGACATATCATTCCATCTTTTCAATCTGTTTAATGATGCAGGAGCCCACTGAGGCCCATCCACCTCTGAAGACTAAAACACAAGCCTTAGTTCCTTCTGATATTGAAAAGAAACCCCAAAAGCCAGCCAACCCCCACTACTCCCCCACACAGGCTTTGCTGCGTCTCCTGCAGACAGCCTTTAACAGGCAAAGCCCCAGCGTCCAGCGGCCCCAATCAGCCTGGGGGAGGCAGCAGCCTGCAAGAATGTCCTCCTTCCTGGCAACAAAAACCCCCCCACAGAAGCTGTACCAAGCTCTGGACATGATCAACAAGTACGGTGGCCCTGGGCACAGTGTCTACAGTGACTATAGCGATGGCTTCTACAGCACCAAGCCATACAGGCACAGAGATGATCGCCTTCTGCAGGCCCTTTTTCAGCTCATCGATAATGACCAGAAATGAGAGAGAGAGATAGAGAGAGAGAGAGAGAGAGAGAAAGAAAGAGAGAGAGAAAGAGAGAGAGAGAATACACTGGAAAAAAGTACCTAATTTGGCCATGTACATCGGTTGCACATGATTACAATGAGGTAAACTGACATCATTTTCCTATATTCGCCGTAAAAAGAATAGAATAATAAGTTAGTTGAACACATTTTAATATGTTAATAGTAGGCAACCAATGTACATGCTCAACTTAAGTATATTCAAAGGACTTTTTTCAGTCTACAACATTTGCTTGTGTGTTGGTTGGGGAGAAGAGGAAAAGGGCAAAAGTTAAAAGGAGAAGAAAATTGTGAATACAAGAAAGAGATCTCACAGGTGTTTTATTTGGTTCTGTGTTGTCCCCCAAATGCTGCATATCTAATCTTACTTTCATTTAATGAATTCGTTAAGTATTTTATTCATTGATCCATTTGGTTCATTCATCATCGAACAACATCCCTTCTACAAATTACAGGAGATCGCTCACTTATAAAATCTCGGCAGTAATTTTAGTTTCTCAACTCTACTGTCTACTCAAGAATGTCAAACTGATTGCAATATATATTTTCTAATTTAAATTCATTTTTTCCATTTTTAATTATATATATTATATATTATGTATAACATTATAGAAAAAGTCATTAAAAAAGTCATCGGCCGCCACTAGCTTTTTGTTTTAATGACCTTTTTCACGCCACTCATTTTAAAATAGTAAAATGAGAAACATGAGGACAGCTGCTAATTAGATTATCCAAAAAACAGAAAACAATTTCCACAGAACTTACAAGTAAGGTTGCAAATGGGCCATTCAAACTTGTTTAATTTTGGTGATGATCTTAATTAAAGGACACAGGAATTTATTTGGGCATCAATGGAACTGTCTACCCCCCGCCCAACCCCCAAAATCAGAATGTAACCAGTCTGTCTGTTAATAAACCTTGCTAACTAATAGATACAGAAAGACAACAACAACAGACTTAATGGTGGCACAAGACTTTCGCACAGTACTGTGCCTATTGTGCATTTCACAATCAAATATTCACTCCAGGGGGCAGCTACATTTTTAAAAAATAGTGAGCATTAAACAAATTCAGCTTATTTAAAATATATCCTGCCCAGCTCAGTGAAGTTTTAAACTTTGGTACCAGTGTTTCTCAGGGTTTCTACAAACCTCTCTCTAACTTTAGGTATGCTACACATACATACTGAACTATGTGAAGGATCGTAACACCATTGAAACAAGCGCCCCCCGCACCTCCCCCCCACCACCACCTTCCCTTCTCCCTGCATGATAGGAAAAATTTACTTTGTGGGAAAAATACAAAAACAACTTAATCTTCTTTAGCATTTTTTTATTGTGTATAAGTACAATACTGCATTAAATGAAATATTTTTCTAAGGATCCTCATATTTTATGGAAATAATATATCAAACCCTTAAACAGTTTATCGTTTCACTTGATTACTGCAACATCAATGTGAATAAGAATAGGAACACTGCCAAATGGTTGTCAAGCTTCTGTGTATTTCAGCAGGGAAAAAAATAAGTTGTTTGTTCTACATCTGTAATTTATCAAATATAAGCAGTTCTTTGAAGTGTTGCATTGTTAATTAAGTGAAAGCACTACTCTGGTATTACTGGATCTATCAAGATGGAGATTTCATCTGTGCGATAAAGACTGCATGACAACCTGCAAGCACATTTGTCTACAATGCATTCATATTGTATTATTATAGGACAGCATAGTCATCGCCACATACTGACCAATTTTAAAGCAGCTTTTACAAGTTTGTTTGTCCTGAGTGAGCTTTTATGCAGGGTCCCTACACTCCAGTGGAACTGCCAGCCCCGCTTCTCTGCCAACCAGGTGAAAAGACAAGAATGATGTTTGGGGAAAATGCTGCATTGTAAATTATCTGTAGCGTAGCCTAAATTTTGATCTTTTTATGTTTGTTTGTGGCTGATGCTTCCGTTCAGAATTGTTTGCACAAACCAATATTATGTTGCAATTTTGGTAGTGGATGTACAAAAAAAAAAGTGATTTAGCATCAAATAAAATGCAAAGCGACGTCTTGAGTATGTGGATTTGTGACAGATTCGATGATAAACATCAAGGAAGTGAAATAGCAGGAAGCTTTGTTTTTTTTTTGTGTGTGTGGATGTTTTCTCTGTCCTTGTGAGGGTTCTTTCAAGTTGCTTGCCCTGGTCTGACCAGAAAGCTATATATATATATATATATATATATATATATATATATATATATAGTTTCTAGTTGCGTAGAACTTTTTCTACTCGAGGCGTGGAGCCACGCCAGCAAGTGCCTAAAATGAGGAACGCCGTCGCACCGTCACAGCGCATACACAGTGAATGGGTTCGTCGACTGCGCAGGTGCCCTGCTAAGTGCATTGTGAAAAGGCCTTAAGTCTTTAAGTGTGTATCCGCCGTTGGCTTGCTGTCGGCAGTGGACACTCAACAAGCTACACGCTTGATTGCGCAACCTGAATAGCTATCGAACCACTGTGTTCTGTGTTTCACTGTGTTCGCGTTATTTTCCTTACCACTACACACCAATACTGATGTAGTAGAGCACATATTGTAGTTTATCCATGATTGTAAAATTGACATACAAATCTCTGACATTTCCTGAAATTTACAGTTTGCAAAAGACTATCAAAAACATCAAAGGCGAGTAAGCTATTCCTCTCACCCCCTGTAATAATCGCTCCTGGCCGGGTCGCTTGTGATGTTACATCATTATTATATGTTGGCAGTTTCTGTGTTTGGCAAACTTTGCAATGATATCAACCGTCTGAAAACACAGGAGGATAAAGATTAAGACAGTTGTAAAATTAACTCGAATTTAACAAAAAGTTCACACCTAAAATCTTGACTCCTATTGACTTAATATTAAGCAGTTGGTCAGAAATTGGTGCATTTTAATCATTTTTTAAAGATTAATAACTTTCCTAATATTTATCACAGGAAAATGATGCTTACATCATTGGAATCGTCTTTAAAAGATAATTCTGACAATGCTGGTCTTATGCAAATCAATTGACTTACGACACATACCTACTTTAATTTCCTCCAATGAGGTCAGTGTGTCGGGGAAAAGAAATGAGCATTTTCTTTAAGAACCAGACCAAAATTCTTAGTTGCACCCCTGGTTATGTTTATGGGTAGTAACAGGGGGTTCTTGTGATGCTAAAATGATCATAGGGAATATAGAATACAGTATTATTAAAACATCTCTCCATACGAAGCAGTGCAACACAACAACCAATTGACACGTAAGGGTGGTGCTAGTGCACCTCTCGTCCACTTTGTACAGCACTCTACTTGTTCCGTGGTCTGAGCTGGCTCTTGCTGTTCAGATGACCTCTGCTCATCCGCTCCTTCCGGCTTGGTTCCCAGCAGTTGAACACTGAAGTTGGTTCTGGTTGTCTCACCAGTATGTCACACTCACCCACATCATTCTCTCGCTCCAGGTCTGTAAGCATGTTCTGAAGGTAATGATCCACCCACCTCATCCTTCGGACACAATATCTGACCCCTGTGCTTTTACCCCAGCAGCTGCTTTGAGAATCCTCACTCTCCAGGCATTATCGCTGTAACATCAACATACCCATTACTCATGCATGGGATGATGTATTAAAGAGGTGACTGATACTTCTACATTGGTCACTTGTGAAATTAGTTCATTAAATGGAGTCTGTGCATTGTGCATGTGTCACGGATGACGGCTCGCGCTGTATGAAAAATGAATGATGGTTAATATAATGGCAGCAACACGACTAAATTACACACAAATACTCATTTGGATGTAACCAACTAGGTACACATTACACTAGCTTACAGTGAACACAACAACAGTGTACATTCCTTGAAAACTGGTTGTACTACCAGTAAAAGATATTTTGAGAAAGTTTTGACCTCTTGGGTTTAGTTCCCCTTTTGTTTTCTATTTTTAGCTATCTCTTGGAGATAAGACCAGAGAAAATTGCCACCTTTTAAAAATTATTTGTGGGGAAAAAATACGATATTGGTATACATATTGTTATCAGGATATAAAATTACTCCTATCCTGCTTTGCAGAAACATATTTTGAATTATCACCTCATATAATGAAATGACAATGACATCAATGATCTCAAATATCATTGATATTGTTTCATTGCCTCGCCCAATGAGAATCGACTAGCAGTACTGATCATGGAATCGGGAATCGGTAAATTCTTATCAATTCCCAACTGCAACTGTGAGGCAGAGGTGTAAACCACAAGTCACCGTGCTGCTCAAATTACAGTACATTTTTTCTTCTTTCTCCCTTTCGACAAACCCGATTCAGCCGCAGCCACAGAGATCTTTTGCTTGAACTGCTGCTGCTATCTTTAGTATTAGTCACTGGCCAAATTACAGAATTACTACAAAAAATATATATATATACTTGAAGATTTAAATCATGCTGAAGTGTTTCCGTCTCACCATCCAGGACCACAGCAAAGCTTCTGATGTCTCCTACCATATAGTGGCCATTTAGTTAGCGTGCATTTTGCCCGCATTCTCTGGACATTCAACTTTCAAACGCGTTTTCCCTCAGATGACTCTGGTTACTTGTATTATTTCCCTTGCAGATTCCACATACATCTGGTTTCTTTGGTTTCGCCACATAATTGGAAACTGCGAGTTTGGAAGGAATGGGGGAGGGGAACGAGAGGAGAGTGGGTAAGAGTTAAGGAAAATAAGCAGAAAGCTGCACGTTTTCTAGAGCCTCGAAGAAACTCGGAGGGAATAGGAAGAGAGAGAGATTTTGACAAAGAGTTTGTGTGTTTCGCCACCAGCGGATCACAGCATGGCGCTGTTCCCATTCTGCAAGACACCCACAGGTCAGTTCAACCTGAGCCATCATCGCCACCTCCTCTGCGTCTCTCACGCTTGCCTGTCCTGCACGCGTCCAAATGCGAACCAGCACGAACAGAAATCGAATGGGATGTTTTCCATGTTTGATGAGTTCAAGACCGTTTGCGCATGAAATCATTTGACTGCTCAGAGACACGTCTGCAATCACTTAACTGCGCTTCGTTTGGTTCTCAGGCACTCTTCAACAACGAAATCACTTTGACTTCACTTAATGAATTACGAATTTAGATGAAGCAGCGCGGCAATTTGTGTGATGATTTCATACGTCATTAGACAAACGTGCATACCGTAGTCGTTTGCCAAATTGAGTACAATGATATGTGGACTGCATGAAACAGAGCATGTGCTGTGACGATGGTTACATCCTTTGATGCAGCGTGCCGCATTACCATGGGGAGGCATATCTTGAGCAGCGCATTCTTTTCATTCCACTGAAGACCAGAGTGAACAACCCAGCAACTATGCTTGCTTTCATTGCACTTTGTTTTCCATCTGCAGGCGCCTCTTGAATAAAATGTGCACATTGTTTTGTGTGTTTATCCTCCAAAACAGGAGCCATCAGAGTGTCCAGGATGCAGCTGCTCCTGTACTGTGTTCTACTGTCCCTTATCATATGTAAGTGTGCAGGGGAGTTTGCGCTACAAATGCTGTATGGTATCAGATTACTAAATGCACTAATTCATTCCCATTGTAATCCCCCGAGGGGGGAATTGGACTTGGGCAAGCACTCTTTATCACATCT
The DNA here is from genome assembly GCF_024500385.1 of Phyllopteryx taeniolatus. NCBI lineage: Eukaryota > Metazoa > Chordata > Actinopteri > Syngnathiformes > Syngnathidae > Phyllopteryx > Phyllopteryx taeniolatus. The sequence goes on from NC_084510.1 coordinate 11,805,227, forward strand.
GCAGTTCAGAAGTTCAGACCTTCCTGTATGGAGTTTGCAAGTTCTCTCCAAGCTTGGGTGGTTTCACTGTGTACTCCAGCATCCTACCACGTTCCAGAAATATGCATGATAGGTTCATTGAATACTCTACATTGTACATAGGTGTGAATGTGTGAATGGTTGGTCAACATGTGCCCTCCGACTGCCTGGTAAACTATCCAGGGTGTACCAAAGTCAGCTGGGATAAACTCCAGCACAGCTGGGACTCTAACAAGGGCAAGTGGTATAGCAAATGGATGGAAATGCAACTTACTTTGCTATATATTTTGTGTTGCACACCACAAAGAGATCAATCACACACATGCAGGGATGCAAGGAGAAATGTCAGTAGGAAGGGCCACGCAAACAGCGTTACATCTCTTGAGCGATGATTTTTGGAGAAGGGGGGGTTGGGCAGGGTCATTGTCTTGCTCAAGGGCATCTCAACAGTTGTCACAAAAGAGACGAGCATTTCTCAATCATCTAGTTGCCAGGGTTTTTTTTGTTTTGTTTTGTTTTGTTTTTTTGTCCGTAGCGAGACTTAAGCTCTGGTTTCAAAACCCAAGACTCTACAGATGAGCTAAATGGTCAGTGGTCAATAGTTTTTAAGGTTCACATTTACCATAAAAGTATCATTTGAGAAGGTAAGCTATTCGGATGACAAATAATGACGATAAATAAAAAATTGAGTTACAGCCCTTATAGGTTAATAAAAACAATCAAATATGACAAGAGAACCCTGTGATTTCTTCCAGCCGGTCCCAGAATTAATCATAATAGAGTTGTACTTCTAAAGTAAGAAAAAATATATCCAAAAAAAGCACTGTAAAAAAAAAAAAAAGGAGTTCATACCATCATCGTGCATTGATGTCTTGTGTAACAACTTTGTAGTCAACCACTAAACAGATTTGACTTTGGAGGTTCCACTGTACTATGTTACTATTTGTAATAACTGTAATGTAAGAAAATTATAAAATGTATACTGGTTTTTAGTGACTTAAAGAGCAACTAAACCCCCAAAATTTTAAGCAAGAATACATTGTATGTGCCAGGACCAGTCAAAACACAGAAGGCTACTCTGATTAATATTGTGTTCGTGGGATAAGAATTAAACGGAACATAAGGGCGGGCTCACGTTGGGCGAAATCATCATCAGCTGCAGACCGGAAGTGGCGTCGCAGCTGCAGTTGAGCTTTGCTTGCTAATATAGCGGGCTAATGAATTGCATCGGCCGAGTGATTGTTCAGAGCAATGGATTTAATAACTCGATTCCGTGTACACCATGGATAAGATGGAAAACATGCAGTAGCCAGAGGAAGTGTAGCGAAGAGTAAAAGCATTGTACATCAACCTCTTCATGTGAAAGAGATTCACAAAGAGAAAATCCAGATAGGCTCACAGCTCTTTAAGTACATCTAGATGGTGACGTTTATGATCATCGTTTGTAGATCGAATGAAATCAAATATTTGGCTCATTAATGCTGAAAATTTACAAACTGTATGGTTTCTTAGTAAAAAAAAAAAAGCAGGGAGGAATGGGCTCTTATGTCACATTCTCCCAAATTTGCACTCTCGCAGGGTTGAAAAGACCTAAAATGGCAGCCCGAAAAAAGCGAGAAAATATATATTTATATATTTACATATATTTTTAGAATAACTACTTCGTAGATTTACGTAAACACCAGCTGACAAAGATGATATGCACATATAAAATATAACAGAAAGTTTTGACCTCTTGGGTTTAGTTCCCCTTTAAGCAGAAAGGTGCAATGATTTCGTAGTATTTCTATGATTTCCCTTTAAAATGTCAAGTATGTATTGACTCAGAAGCTTTCTTCCCGGTTTTCACATTTATGTGAGTTGTAAAAGACGTTTTATTTTTTCAGACTTCCTCCAGGGGCGCAAGCCTGGTGGAAATGTGAGGTCCCCTCATCCTTACTTTCACTCCATGGAACTGGCCATGGCAAGACAAAGGACCGATATGGAGAAGAGCAAGGCAGCAGCTCCACAAACCCCTGCGCAGACTCCTTGGGGTGCCCCTTTAGTTTGGGGTGACAACCACAACTCAGTCAGGCGAAGGACTGAATTTGCACAGCAAGAAATCCGGATAGGCCTGCTAGCCCTAGTGGTGGGAACATATGCCCAACATGTGAGACGTTTCATCTCCTCAGCAGAAATCTACTTCCTACCCAATCAGTTGGTCACTTACTACATTCTCATTGATAATCCTCGCACATTGGATCCTCCCATCAAGTTGGCACCTGGACGGCAGCTGAAGGTGCTTCCCGTTGCGGAGTTCCCAGGCTGGGACAAGTTGGTCTATCGTCGTATGCCCCTTTTGGCTGACACCCTCAAGAACCAAATTGGCAGGGAGGTCGAGTACATTTTCTGTGCTGACATTGACCAGGAGTTTGTGGCACCTGTGGAAGAAGAAATACTTGGTGAACTGGTTGCTACCTTGCACCCTGAACTCTATGGCAAACCACGGAAGGCGCTTCCTTATGAAAATGATGAAAACTCATCAGCTTACGTGAAGAAGGATGAAGGTGACTACTACTACACCTCTGAGCTCTATGGTGGGCTGGTTCACGATATGTACAGAATGGCTCTGGGTTGTTCTTTGCTCATATTGAAGGACCAGGGAAATGGCATAATGGCCAGCGGCCGTGAAGAAAGCTACCTGAATCGATACTTGATCACTCACCGGCCAACCTGCGTGCTTTCACCAGAGTACAATTGGTGGGATTCGGGCCTGGCTGTAGACGTGCCTGAGAAGAGGCTGGTCTCTTTAGGAAGGCAATGTGAGGCATTCGATGCTGAGAAGAGAGAGAAGCACCGATGTTGAGTTGATGTGTTCTCATTTGTTTTAGTTCTGTATTCTCTTTTGACAGCTGCTTGAAAATACTGTAGTAGGTCTAACTTGGAGCTTATGAGATCCAAACTTAAAGCTCTCCTCTCAAACATAAACTAAACATGGCTGACAATAAGGATAAGTAAGTGTTTGTTTTGTTTGTAAAGGCAGCCCTGAGAGCAAACCTAATATTTTTATAACAACATTTAATATGTGTTATATTGCAATTTCTAGTATAACCAATAAAAACAGATACATAGTGTATATGTATATATAGTACTGTATGTTTGCTCAGTGGGATCTATTATTGCTGTGTGACATCAGACATATCGGTAAGGTCAGTATTCATCAGTTTAGTAAACTTTGCTGGAGGAACTCCAACTTTCCCTATTTGGAAGTCTGACTTCCCAATTTTAAGGAATGCACCATAGACAATAACATTACAAAATAAGGAAATCACATATTTACATTGTCTTTATTGAACCCATTCTTGTGAGTTGTAAGTCAACAAATGAAACACACAACTGATTTTCAATTAGAAACGCATTTGTATGGACAGAGTCTCACTTGTGTCTTATGTTCACCAAACCAAAGAGGGGAAAAAAGAGAAATGTCCCTTTAAAAAAGAATTGCTCTCTCTATTAATGTCAGCCTTGCAGATACTCTTCTAGTGGCTTTGTGGTCAACAGCGATAAGAGTCAACAGTGTCAGTGCACACTTTTCCCCTCAATGGACAATCATTAACTGAAAGCAGTGCTGTTTCAAGGTCTTTAAACACAAAGTGGGAGGCAGAGGCGGGAACAGATACACTGCGATGCTGATCCTCCAGGCTACATGTGTTTATCAGCTGCTGTTTTGACTGCAGCAAAAAATAATTGCTATGATGCTGTTACTGGTGAGGAATTTTTCAACGTTTTCCCCTTGTTAAAAATGAAGAAAAAGGTACACTGGGTAAGGAAAGTATTCAGAGCCCCTTAAATTTTTCGCTCTTTGTTATGTTGCAGCCGTTTGCTAAAATCATTTAAGTTCACTTTTTTCCCCATTAATGTACACACAGCACCCCATATTCACAGGGACAAAAAAGGAATTATTGAAATTTTTGCAATTTATTAAAAAACAAAAACTGAAATATTACACAGCCATAAGTAGTCAGACCCTTTGCTCAGTATTTAGTAGACGCACCCTTTTGAGCTAATGCAGCCATGAGTGTTTTGGGGAATGATGCAACAAGTTTTTCACACCTGGATTTGGGGATCTTCTGCCATTCCGCCTTGCACATCCTCCCCAGTTCTGTCAGGTTAGATGGCGAATGTTGGTGGACAGCCATTTTCAGGTCTCTCCAGAGATGCTCAATTGTGTTCAAGTCAGGGCTCTAGCTGGGCCATTCAAGAACAGTCACTGAGTTGAAGCCACTCCTTCGTTATTTTAGCTGTGTGCTGAGGGTCATTGTCTTGTTGGAAGGTGAACCTTCGGCCCAGTCTGAGGTCCTGAGCCATCTGGAGAAGGTTTGCATCCAGGATATCCCTGTACTTTGCCGCATTCATCTTTCCTTCGATTGCAACCAGTCGTCCTGACCCTGCAGCTGAGAAACACCCCCACAGCATGATGCCACCACCACCATGCTTCACTGTTGGGACTGTATTGAACAGGTGATGAGCTGTGCCTTGTTTTCTCCATACATGCCGCTTAAAATTAAGCCCAAAAGGTTCTATCTTGGTCTCATCAGACCACAGAATCTTATTTCTCACCATCTTGGAGTCCTTCAGGTGTTTTTTAGCAAACTCCATGTGGGCTTTCATGTGTCTTGCACCGAGGAGAGGCTTCCGTCGGGCCACTCTGCCATAAAGCCACGACTGGTGGAAGGCTGCAGTGATGGTTGACTTTCTAGAACTTTTTCCCATCTCCCGACTGCATCTCTGGAGCATAGCCACAGTGATGTTTAGGTTCTTCTTTACCTCGCTCACCAAGGCTCTTCTCCCCCGATTCCTCAGTTTGGCCGGACGGCAGGGTTCTGGTCATCCCAAACGTCTTCCATTTAAGGATTATGGAGTCCACTGTGCTCTTAGGAACCTTAAGTGCAGCAGAAATGTTTTTGTAACCTTGGCCAGATCTGTGCCTTGCCACAATTCTGTCTCTGAGCTCTTCAGGCAGTTCCTTTGACCTCATGATTTTCATTTGCTCTGACATGCAATGTGAGCTGTAAGGTCTTCTATAGATGGTGTGTGGCTTTCCTAATCAAGTCCAATCAGTATAGTCAGACACAGCTGGACTCCAATGAAGGTGGAGAACCATCTCAAGGATGATCAGAAGAAATGGACAGCACACGACTTAAATATATGGGTGTCACAGCAAAGGGTCTGAATACTCACGGCTGTGTAATATTTCAGTTTTTCTTTTTTAATAAATCTGCAAAGATTTCAACAATTCCGTTTTTTTTTTGTCAATATGTGGTGTTATGTGTACATTAATGAGGAAAAAAATGAATTTAAATGATTTTAGCAAATTGCTGCAATATAACAAACAGTGACAATTTTAAGGGGGTCTGAATACTTTCCGTTCCCACTGTAAATGGCTATTGATACCGAGAAATACATTTTCTTCTTTCTCTCACACACATATCCCTCCAATCTGCATTTGTTTCCATGTGTGTTACAGTCATAATGGGAGGGTTTAAACACAGCAGATGGCTCCTTCTCACTGCCAAGAGAATGTGTCCTCAGGGCCAGATTGCCACGTGGAGTGAAGTTGGAGGTGAACTTCAGATCACTTTAAGAACCTGATTCCCATTTGTCACACACTGGGTGTTTTATGTCTTTCAGACTACCTGATCCATACTGACTACACCCTTTCATGGCATAATGCAAAGCAGTTTAAAGAATTATTGATTTAATCCATGTCGTGTGGTTTTCTTGTGCTCAAAGAACCCATTGGCAGTAGCTTATGACATGTTGCAAAGAGCGTGGCTATCTGACACATGATTCCAAATAAATACACTTAATTTATTAGAGACAAAATCAGAAAGGCACACATAATAAAACAGGTAGTATTAAGTGGAACTGCATTTTTACTTGAGGTTCACTGAAGTAAATGGAGCAAACTAAATAGAAAATAAAAATAGTTGTACATGTGGTTAACACATCTGCCTCACAGTTCTGAGGTTCTGTGTTCAAACCTCGTCTAAGACCTTTCTGTGTGGAGTTTGCATGTTCTCTCTGTGCTTGTGTGGGTTATCTATGAGTAGATAGGCTCCAGCTCCCCCAGAACGTTGAGCAGGACATGAGGTAGAAAACTGATAGATGAAAGGATGGATGGATTAATGGATATGGAATATTGCAAAAGAAAGTATAGATGAGTTCAGTGTTATATTAGGAAAGATGGATCATTTAAAGAAAATATTGCAATAGCTATATGTATATTTCTACATACATAACAAATGTTTGCCCAAATATAGAGCCACAGTGGATATGAAGTCTATACACCCCCAGACACCCATCTTTTTGTGATATAAAAAAAATATTATTCTACCATTAATATGACATATAACCTAACAAACGCAATAGATTAAAAAAAAAGAGAATCTTTTCGACAGGGGAAATTAAAATAAACAATGTGTTTGCACATTGCTGTAGAACTGCAACTGAAAATTGATACACCACTTGTATTGGATTTTCAACAGATTGTGCAGGTGGACCTAATGTTGTTGGTGATAAGTATATAAGTTTAGCTTAAAAAAAAATTCAGTTAAGGAGAAATTATGCAATATCTGATTATTGTGTAATGTAATGTAAAAACTAGTCAAGCATTTATATTTAGTGAATATGTATTTTCTTTCCTTCACTTAGTAAGCATGACAAAAGATTACTGTTTACCTAAAGCAACCACCAGTGTTCATTAGAGAGGTTTTTACATCCGATTCCTACAAATACAAATACTCGTTTTACAAGAAAGCTAAGGACTTGCACTGATGCATATTTCAAAAGAAGGAGCAAGTGTTGGAAAAAGGGCTTCTTAGTTCTTTTTGAATAGCAACACAGAAAAATCTGGTTGTACTAAGCAAGGGTAACTTTGCATTATGAATAATAAAACCCTGATATACATAGCTTTTGAACAAATACTTTAGCTACATTTGAAAACAAGGGACTCACTCTTTGCTAATGACTCAACATAACAGTCTAATTATAGCCTTTCTGTGCTTAATGCTTAACCTTTAACAAAGAGTGTCATTTTAACTTCTGCTGTCCTGTTAAGCTTCTATCAGATGACACCTTAGAGCTTCTGTAAATACAAACACTTTAAAATCATCCATCCATCCATCCATCCATTTTCTGAGCCGCTTCTCCTCACTAGGGTCGCGGGCGTGCTGGAGCCTATCCCAGCTGTCATCGGGCAGTAGGCGGGGTACACCCTGAACTGGTTGACTTTAAAATCAATGAGACCTATTTAATTGTTCGCACAGCAGGCAACCTGTGAAACAAACCAGAAGACCCCTAGAATTAAACACGCAGTATTTCAAATTAGCACGTATTCAAATAGAGAGCATGCACAATACGGGAGCTATATGCTGCCAACCAACTGAGGCCTTCGTGTCAGTTTAGTAGGTGCTTGATGAAGGATTTGCTGAAGTGGATAAAGTTATATGAGATTTGTGCACATCAGTCAGTGTTTGGATTGATTTCATTAACTTGTGTGTTCTTCTTTTTAAGGTTTTGCTATACAATCAGACTCCACATTCAACACATTGAAATGTTTGTGACACACATATTGCTCATATAAACCTGTTAACATTGCAACACTGGCTTTGAGAACAGTGTGCAAGTCCAGAAATCTTCAAATTTCACAGGGAGTGTGATTGGGTTATAGCAGGTATGAGTCCATGTAAGTCAAATCCATTGAGTGATGGCAATAATAGTGTGTGTGTGTGTGTGTGTTTGCGTGTGTGTTACTTATTATGGCTTGGGTGGGGTGAAAATCCATGTTAATCTGTTGGATTCTCAGAGGTCTTTACACACCCAGCCTGAAGCTATGACACACCAAAACATGCTGCCCTAATCTCTTGCATTGGGGGGCTGCTACTAGCAGATAGTGAAGGTGCAACTCACTTGCCTGGGAGCGGTCTGGTGCCCATTGTGCATACCTCATATTATGACATGTCACTAATGGAAAGCACATCATCATATCGCATCATCTGTGAAGCGTAGTGGATGTAAAAATATCACATCAAATGCACTAATGCTTGACTTGTTTTATAGTGACAACAAAATCCAATATGGTGCATTTCACACAAGTGCGGTATTTAAATAATTGATGTTGATTTTATTTTATTTTTTACAAAGACTGCTACACGAACAGCAGAGTCTGGCCTATTGAGTGCAGAGGCTACCCTAAAGCAGCCCCAATAGGCTATGATCAGTTCTGCCATGTCAGCAAAACACTGCCGGCAGAGCCAGCTTTACCAAGATGTATGTATATTTGGGAATGAATGTTTACACCGGTACTGGATATGGAATTACTTCTTTTAGATTTAAATCTATTTGAAATAGCTTCCAAAGACAGGTGACCTACCACCGTGAGTGAGGCATTGTATTGTTCAGCTAGTGCTCACGTTAATAATACAGTGCAGAATGAGGAAAAGCACAAGCGCTGCTGTGGCTGGAAGAGTGAAGAACTAACCAATCGAGGAGTCAGGCCTGTGAGGAGCAATTGTAGTCCCTCCCCGGGCCGCTAAGGGCTGAGAGGGGAGCCGGTGCTGCTAAATGCTCGTGCCTCAGAGGGACGATGGTGGAGGGCTGGTAAACATGGCGGCGCTCTCCGAGGATGGGAGGTACGGATTAAATTGTGGCCAACACAGCGCAGACAGAGTCACCGTTCTGCACGTCAAATTGACCGAGACAGCACTGAGGGCGATTGACAGTTACCAAAATTGCACGGTGAGTGAAATGTATTCGCTTCGACTGAAAATGGCACTGAAATGACTGAAGCCCAACTGCCACGCACTGCTAAAGCTTACGTTAGCTCACTTGCTGGCAGCGAACATAAGCGCTCGAATTTCCACCGTTTTAGTCGAGTGTCGTTAAATTAATTAACAGGGAACGATGAATCGGGCTTTCTACGTTTGTGGCGAATGAGTTTTAAGAACTGACAAGCGTTGTTTAACCAAGAATATCTGTTGTAAACGATGACACTCCAAAAAAAAAAAAAAAAAAAAAAAAAAAAAACTTTCGTTAGCAGTCTGTTAGTGAGAAGCTTTAGTGCTGCTGTGTGGTCCATTTTCCTCAACTTACCCTTTTCCTAGACAAACTAATGTGCCTTTATTAACGTAGTAAAGTTAGAATGTCATGAAGACGAGGGCGAAGCTTGAAAAAAAGACTACCCGTGTTAATTTATTTTACTTATTCGTGTACGGAGGTTATTTGTGCAGTTCAAATATGCTGATAAAGTAAGCTAAAATGTAAATTACTCCTCTTTCAACTATGAGCGTGTCAAGCCAGTTTGTCATATGAGCCAAAGGTTTAGCCAAAAACTAAGTTAGGTTTAATTTTTAAAAAGCAACTTTGCATAATAAACTGGAAAGCCAGGCATCCCATTGCCAACGTACCCAGCATATTTTTCAAATAGTAAAATCTGACATGCTACCACTTTTTAGGCAAGATTATGAACATGTATGAGCAAGTGCTGCTGGTGTTTACTTGGATTTTTTTTTCATTTTGCTGTGTTTGCTGAGTCATTGAAATTCCTTTGCATGTCAGGCAAAGAGAAGGCTGATATTTGTATGTTACCCGTATCTCTCCACCTGTCTTATTGAACATTTAGTCATTTAGTTCACAATATACATTTTCTACTTAACATTTTAACAGTGTTTAGCTTGTGGGCGGCACAGTGGATGACTGGTTAGCATGTCTGTCTCCCAGTTCTGAGGAGCCAGGTTCAAATCTGGCCTCACCTGTGTGTGGTGTGTCGCCCAGATTCAAATGGGATTGGGTCCAGCACGCCTGCGACCCTAGTGGGGATAAGCAGTACAGAAGATGAATGAATGAATGTTTAGCTTGTATACTCGGTATCACCCTGGATCTTGGCAGAAGTAAGAATCTGTTAATTGTGTAAATCGGTGTGCTATTTGGTAAAACTTGGTGTGCTATTAGGAGGCTGCATAACTTTAGATATATTTAACTTACTAATCTTGAACGACGCATGCATGGTGTTACCTCACCAAGGTACGACAGGTGAGCTAAGCTGGAGAATCTGAGTTGTAGATGCCTGAAGTCTACCTGACCTCGCATTTGGCAACAACAATTGTTACACAACACTGACACAGCCTCGGGCCCCTCACGGCCGATGGGCCCAAGGTGAGTGGAGTGTTCAGAGGTCTAATGGCACTAATGAATGACACACATAAAACAAGCTGGATTTTACCCCCATTGTCAAACTTCATAGATGAAACAATTCAACATGCATTTAGATGTGACAAAATGGCAAACAAGGTTATTGCTAAGTTGAATGAATTCTTTTCAACCTAAATGGATGTTGTGATGTTGCTTTGCATACTGTGTTGGAGCGGGTTGCCATCGCTTGCTGACTGAGCAGCCAAACCTGCCAGCTTTTTGTTTCTTGCCCTCTGGGCAATGTGCGTTGTAGCTGAACTAGTCATCCTGCTACGGAGGCTGGCTATCTTTGCCTTTCTGTGGTGATCTGAAATGTGATCAGAACTGGTTGGTCTGTTTAATGGTGGGGAAGGGCGAGAGGAAGAGAGTCAGTCAGTGGTTTGGGGAGTAGAAGTTTAACAACCATGACAGAGATCATTCTGTCCCATTTAAAGTATTCTTTTATCTTTTGCTTATCCCAATCTATGTTTTATAATAAAATGCAGATTCCACTGAAATTGGCTAACGTAACCGTTTTAGAAGTCTTTTCTCCAGCTGTGAGGGAGCTGGGAGTCCAATGTGTCTTTGTCCTAACCTCCTGTGTAATGCAGCAGTGAAGCCTCTGCATATTTGTGGTAGTCGACGCCAGTCCAATTACACATGAAAACCTACATAAAGCTTTTCAGAAATAGCCGCTATCAAATAAGTACAGCTCCTTGCTTTGACACTGTGTATCAATCAGTAGCAAAGTAGCATAATGTCTTATATTGTGGCTTATTTTCTAAAATGCAGAATATACAGTAATAAGTTTCATTGTTGTTTGGCCAGTCTGGATGGTCTTCTTGGTGCGACAGGCCCCTAAGGCTCTGCTGCTGCGTCAAGATGTTTTCATTCCTTCGTGTCAATCAAATTTATTGCAGGTTTTCCTAAATTTAAGTTTGTGACAATAACCTCGAAAGGCTCTGCCAACTATATTTTACATTTGTGTGATGTTGCACTGTATTAAATGGCTTTTTTTCTTAATTTTGCAGAATGTATCCTCTTTGCAGCCAACAATACAATTCAAAGGACTCCAAGGGGTAAGAATATATTGGCATTTAGAGTAAATTGTTTATTTTGAAATACTTTGTAAAACGAGTAACAGCACTTCTTAATTTATTCTCTTTCTTAGTCAAGTTAAGCAGCTACTTCTTCTGTTTTAGCTCTAATCTGTGTTATTTTAGTAGTCAGTAACTGAAGATGTTTGTACTTATTTATGGCCTATTCATAGAATATGTTATCTTAAGAGACTGTGTGGGACAGATACCTTAAAAATTTGATAAAAATTACTTCAGATCTTCAATATTCTCTTAATTTCATCATTCATTCATTCATTCTTTCATTCTCTGCTGGTTATCTGGAGTTGGGTCACCGGGGCAGCAGCTTAAGCAGGGAAACCCAGACTTCCCTCTTGCCAGCCACTTCATCCAGCTCTTCTGGGGCGATCCCTATGCGTTAGTCTCTCTAGTGTGCCCTGCGTCGTCCCCTGGGCCTCCTCCCAGTGAGACGTTCGTACAACACCTCAACAGGGAGGTGTCCAGTAGGCATCCTAATCAGATGCCCGAGCCACCTCATCTGGCTCCTCTCAATGCAGAGGAGCAACAGTTCGACTCAGAGAACTGAACCACCCACCTAGAAATTATGTCCATAAAAGTTATGAACAACAGAATCGGTGACAGGGCAGTCTTGGCGGAGTCCGATCGTCACTGGAAACGACTCTGACTTACTGCCGGCTATGCGGTCGTACAGGGTCGCACGCTGACAAAACAACCCATATCAGGGGGTCCGGTACCCCATACTCTCGAAGCCCCCCCCACAGGACTCCCCCTAGGGACACGGTCAAATGCCTTCTCAAAGTCCACAAAGCACATGTAGACTGGTTGGACAAACTCCCATTCACCCTTGAGGACCCTGATGAGGGTGTAGAGCTGGTCCACTGTGCCATGGCCAGGATGAAAACCACAATCCTCCTCCTGAATATGAGATTTAACCTTCCGACGGACCCTCTTCTTAAAAAGGGGAACCACCACCCCGGTCTGCCAATCCAGAGGCACTGTCCTCTATGCACATGCGATGTTGCAGACACAAGTCTTTTAAACTTTCATAGAAAATGATTTGCTCCAAAAAATAAAATATCCACCTAAGATATTGATATCACTGAACCACCCACCTAACAGTTTTCAGATGTTGATATGGATCATCTGCACCAAATATACTGTGACAATGTGAGAAGTGAGAAGATTATTTTTTTTTATACCAAAACAGTCACATTTTTGTTTGAGAAAGCAACAATTGGCCTGAGTCCCCACAAGCAAATGAATACTTTTTTCCCCGAATTATACACTTTTGGCTGATTTTTTTTTAACATTAAAAATATAATTATCCATGAAATTCGCCATTCCCAATTTAAACAATACAATGTTGAGAGGTAACAGGAATTGAAAAAGTGTGCATTATATCCTTTCATGATCCTGGATGGGCTCTTCCCATTTTTATTGTGAGCTCTTGATATAATGATCAAGCATGGGAAACTTCCCTGGCTCCTGCACTATTGGAACTGGGTGAACTTAACACTTTATCTACGCACAGGTGCGCAACGGCGATGTTTTATCGTCAATCCACCGCCCAGTTATTAATAACCACCTACAGCAAAAATTGCAGTAATGCTATGGTGTATCACAAAGTGATGAATCATGACTGACGTAAATGTGCTTTGGCATGGATGAGTGCAACTCTGTGTGAGTACAGGCTGGGGTAACCATGCTTCAGCATGATGCAGGACAAGTGGCCAAGAGTCAGCGCATCCTTAAATTCTTGACCAGGTGGAATAAAAAAGAAGGGCGACAGAAGCAGCCATTCAATAACCTTCCTCAGGCCGAGTAAACATACCAAATTGCCTATTTTTACGACGAGTCTTATTAAAAATAAATTGCAATCCTCCTTACCACTCTGGATCATTCTCAGGGCACTGAATCAATCGCAGCTGGGCAGTCCAGTTGCAATCAATTCAATGCCCAGAGAATAAAATGACCTGTATGAATGAGAATATTCATAGGCACTCTGAATCATGTTGGACTTTCTGAAATAAATTGTAGTTTTGTTCCGTGTGTGGATTCTTTCAGCGCATTAAAATACCCAGGACAGATTCTTCTTCTGATGCCTCCCACAATTTTGATTTCTACCTGTCTAATGTTGGCAAAGACAACCCTCAGGGAAGCTTTGATTGCATCCATCAGTATGTTTCGAGGTAATGGCTGAATCGACTCTTCTTTGCCAGTGGCTCGTTCACCTTTACCTTGCATGCCTCATTGTCTCCAGCTCAGGGGCCTCTCACCTGGCATTGTTAGCGACAGTACAGGACAAGGTCACAATATGCGCTACGAATGACTCCTACCAGGTGACCCGGGAACGGATGACACAGGCTGTGGAGGATACACGTGAACGTGGAACCAAAGTCATCAAACCGGGGGGCCAGTACAGGGGTAAGGCCCTTCAGACGTCAGAATGACTACAGAGAATTATCTACTCTCCACTCTGTTTAAAACTGCCCCTTTTTGGGGACTGAATAGGTTAAATATGACCCGCCTGATTCTATACAAAGCCCTTATGGCTACTGACTAAGCCATTCTATCATCTCAGTCTTTTCCAGATTAACAGTCGGACTGATGAGGGCCAAAGGGAGAGTATGACAGGAAGGATGGTGAAATGACATTGATAACTTTGCATTCCTTGCAACTCTGGCTATATTAACAAATATTTTATCTATTCTTGTATTGCAAAACTAAATCAATTCCATTTTATCACAGTGTGATCGTACAGTGTTTTAAGTAAAGCATTCTGATAAAAATAATTTTCCTAGTAATCAATTTTTACAATTAAGAACTGTATTGCAGGAGAACACATTCATTCCCATTTACACCTGAACGCATCTCAAGCACTCACACAGCTGCGTGTGCCTGCCTCGTTTCATTCTGAAGAGCGAAATAGGAAATGCAGCAGGTGTACAATCTTTTAATCTCTTGAGCATGTCCCAGCAGGTCCCTCTGTTGGTCACTTTTAGTATAACAGTTGATTCACTGTAAATTACAGTACAGCAACAACGCAGCAGATCCTCCGATGTGACTATTGCGCACACGTACATCGCAGCGCTCAAGCAAAATATTTTGCACCCCTAATGTGTAGGGTGGTATATTTCTGTGACTGTGTGTGTGTGTGTGTGTGTGTGTGTGTGTGTGTTATGTTATATATTGCTATGGTGGATAATAATATGACTAATAACAAGGACCGAAACACCAGGAGTGAGTTTGTCATTTGACTATAACAAATGCATGTGAAGTTTGCATGCACAACAAGAATTGTGCAATAGAAAACTAAAACATGAAAATATTTTTTAGATGGTGTACAGGATTTGTCCTCAGTGTTCTTTTGCGGGTTGAGTCAAATGACTTTTAGAACAGGCCTACATCACACAGATGTCCATGCATACATAAATACAGTAAGGATGAAACTCATTTTTCACTTCTAAGCTACAAATTCCAATTCCAATGAAGCTGGGATGTTGTGAAAAGTGTAAATATTTTTGATTTACAAAACAATGATTTGCAAATCCTTTTCAACCTATATTCAGTTGAATACACTGCAAAGTACAAGATATTTCATTTTCAAATTGATTGCTTTTTCTTTTTGCAAATATCAACACATTTTCAATTTGATGCCTGCAACACATTCCAAAAAAGCTGGGAGAGGGGCATGTTTACCGCTGTTTTACATCACCTTTCCTTTTAACAACACTCAATAAGAGTCTGGGAATTGAGGACACTAATTGTTGAAGCTTTGTAGGTGGAATTATTTCCTATTGCTTGATGTACAGCGTCACTTGCTCAACCGTCAGGGGTCTTCGTAATCTGCTGCAAATTTTCAATGGGAGACAGGCCTGGACTTGTACTCTCACTCTTTTACTACAAAGCCATGCTGTTCTAACGCATGCAGAATGTAGCTAGGCATTGTTTTGCTGCATCAGCAGGGATGTCCCTGAAAAAGCCGTTCCTTGGATGGCAGCATATGTTCTTCCAAAACCTATATGTACCTTTTCAGCATTAACGGTGCCTTCACAGATGTGCAAGTTACCCATGGGCACTAACACAACTTAATTTTCCAAACAGGTGTTTTTTTTTTAGCATTCCCCAACTTTCCCACTATATTGTTGCCCCTGTCCCAGCTGTTTGGGAACGTGCTGCAGGCATCAAATAAAAAAGCTTGAAAACACAGGCTTTTTTTGTTGGGGCTCTCTGGATAGATTTGCACTAATTAGGCTATATAGAACCTGGGAAATTAGAGGAAACGCTGACAAAACGGGTAGCTGAAATGCTTGTTAGAAGCTGCTTTTGAGCTTCTTATGAGCATCTAATTAAAAATTGCAAGTGGAGCCTTAAAGACCCTGTAAAGGGACTTGAGAGGTTTGTTTCTAAATACGTTATACGAAGCCCAGTAACGCACTTGAGCTTTCTGGTATGGGTTGGCCCTGCCCCACTATATAACTACTTGAGTGGCTTCTCGGATCAGTGGTTTTCCTGCGCAATTGTGAGTTACATAGTTTTTTTATTACAAGGCACATTTCTATCACTACAGCATGCAGTTAGTCAGCAAGCTATTACTACAACCCAAAAAATTTATGTTTTATGGATGCCACAATTTACAGAACAGTTCAGTTTTGTTTATTTACATTCCCAAATGTTATGTATTTGTTGTTATTCTGGCTACCATAAGTTCAAATGCAAAGCATTGCGGGGTTTATAGCTAGCAGGAAGTAATTGCTCAAATGTCTGTTTGAGCCACAGGCTGAATAATGTGTGCTGCTGTGTTTCTATTACTTTTTTTTTACTTTTCTAAACCAAGTCACTGCAATTTATTATGGAGTTTAATTTCTGAATTGGTGACTGATTTGGACCTTTGCATAAAAAGGCAAACTGCTGACAGAAGATGCTTTCATCCATACTTAATTCCAAGTCTTAGGCTTGATTTCAGTAAGTAAATTGTGGATTTTGACTCTATACTTTCATAGCTACAGTGAAGGAGACAAGTTAATAACTGAGCAAGATCATCCATAACCATACAAAGCCAACGTCATAGCATGTAGAGCAGCTTGCTATGTGGTTAACATTAAATTCCCTCCGTCTCTAGGAAAGCAAGTACATGTCCGTAAACCAGCACTGTCAACACCTGAGGTTGTCCCAGAGCGCAAGCGATCAACACCCATCAACCCAGCCAATACTATCCGCAAGTGCCTTTCCAACAACCCTGTATCCCAGCGGCCATTTCGGGACCGTGCCGTTCATCTGTTGGCCCTAAGGCCCTACAAGAAGCTGGAAGTACTTGCCCGTTTGCAGCGGGATGGAATCAACCATAAGGACCGGAACTCCTTGGGGACCACTCTGCAACAGGTGTAATAAGTGTCATGGGTTTTGAACATCTCTTTGGCTTTTTTCTCAGTTCATTGCTGAACCCTATTTGCATGCACAGATGTGTGTCCACCACAGGATATGAGCAGTTTCTTAACACTTTGCACAGTTTTCATGCAGTCATAGCTGAACTTGAAACTATCTCTGTCTTTTCAAAACAGGTGGCAAACCTTAACCCCAAAGACAATACATATTCACTAAAGGATTTTGTTTACCGTGATGTCCAGAAAGACTGGCCTGGCTACTCTGAAGATGAGAAGATCCAGGTGGAGCGTATCATTGCTCGGTAATTTCTTGGACATTTATACTTAAGAATCTACACTTTGAGGACAAGGACCGGTTTAAACTCTGGTTGTAAAGTGGACTAACTACTGTATAAGGAATAGGGCTGCACTGTATTGTTTGAGCATGGTCCTCGAGATGTTCGCAGGCGCACTAGTCACATCGCAAGGTCCTGCGATGTAAGAGGCAAAATAGCTCTGCTAATCAACATGCACTGCGCGCATCATTACACTAATCACAATCGCACTGTGAAGAGTTTGACAGATAGCAAAACATTCTCTGAATAAGAAGCTAAAACGTTAATTATTTGTCACTCCCAGCTGTAATTTACTGTAAAACAAATAATTGAATGACTGTCTGCTACCAAAGTGCTAGCATACAATGATAAACTAGACGTGCTAATAAGATTAGTGACAATTTTACAGTAAATTATACAACACATGGAGCAGCCCGGAGTGTTATACTTATCTTCCTTTATGATCACTGAGGACACAGGAAGCAATTTCTTGCCTGCATTTAATGTATATAGTATAGCGCTTCAGAATGCAACGGACGAACGCAACAGATTATACTTGAGGATAGGGGGAGCGGTGGAGAGCTACGGCTACATTGAAGGGACGAACTTAAGGTGCACACAGCAACATGTTGTTTAAACTAATGCACTCATAGAAATACTAATGTATATTACACTTGTACAAAACAGATTGATTAAAAACAAATGAATAGTGTTAGGAATGTGCTAATGACTACAGTATAAGTGGGCATGAAAATAAATGATTTTAACTTCGTCTGGCTGGACTCTTACCTGCTCAATACTACAGTGCATTTAAATAGAGAGAGACTTTACAGAAATGACTCAGTATACTTCTGTAGTCCATTAAGCATAGTTTAACACTAGTTTATTTGATGCAAATACAGAAAGGGCAAAAGAGAAATGCATGCTGGTTCCCACATCACGAGTATGGCATGATGTATTTTGTTCACATTGCAATACATCTAGGATTTGTTTTCCCCGCCAATATTGGTAAGACTAATATGAAAAATAAATTTCACCTATATAGCATATAATACCTGCGTTTTCAAACCAGAGTAAAGTTATTAACATCAAATCTAATCTGCCAGTTTGAAAGGATCTATGCTTTTTATGCAATAACTGTCATTCAGAAGCCAGGGATAAAATGGCCCCATTGCCCTGAGAGTTAATGTTGATTACCAATAATTCAGGTTTATTGCTGAGGTTAGTGACTTTTCTGGCTTTTCTTACGACTCGCCTTCTTTTCCTTCCGGCTTGTCCTGTTAAGGGTCGTGACTAGTTTTCAAAAAAGGGAGTAATGACTTTAATTCCCGCAAACACATGAACAACATGAAATCTTTTTCCATGTGTGACAAGAAAGGAGCCCAGTGGAAGGCAATCATGGAGTGAACATTCACAAGACAGTGCCCATACCGTATATGCTTTGTAAAAGCATGGATTTATCAACGTTTGACACTTGTGACCCTGATGTATATTTACAAGCTCCAAATTTTTTGCCATGGTCGCCTAACCACACCTGTACAGCTTTGAGTGAAGTTTGTGAGAGAACTGGAGGGGGTGTAATGTTAAACTTTCGACAACAGAAGTATGGACCAACCGAGCCAAACAGTTTGATGACTCACTGTATAATGTTGAAGGGATAGTTTGCAGTTTTCAAACTGGTAGCGGGAATTAAATGTAGCCTCACTTCACTCCCCCTTTCCCCCTCAAGTCTCAAGACCAAAGCCACGTCCCTCACTGACATGTAACTGAAGCACGCTATAAAGTGTTGGACGAGTACGCTTCTCACTTACCGGTGTGTCAAAGACAGGCCACTGGCAGCTCGTTCTTTCAGCCTTCCTTTTAGTGCATTAACTCTCACCCCGTCAGGACGGTGGCTCTGCGTGTTCGAAACCCAGTGGTGGCTGGACTCGTAGGACACCACCGTTGCATATGTTAAGCCTAGTTTTGTCTCGAGAGCTTTACAATTCCTTTTAACTTTTGTTGCTAACCGGAGGTAAATAATTCAGCCAAGGAAACAAGTCTGTATGGCTGCTGGCAGTGCCCACGAGGCTGCGGTGTGTGTATGGCAAATGAAAACAGCTCATCCACGCCGTCTGTCTCTACATTATTTGATTGGTTATTCTTCCTCGTGGAGGCTTTGTAAAATCATCCATCTCTGGCCCAATCTTATGCTTCTCACATTATTTTAATTATTATTTTGAAAACAAAGATCCTTTTATTATTCCACTGTCAGGTCATATGAAGTGTTCCCTCGCTATATCGCGGTTCACCTGTTGCAGATTCAGTGCTTTGCGGATACATTTTTTTGTCCCCCAGAAAGCGGGAGACAACATGTTTTGAATAATGTCATTGTCATTTGCTGTTTCTATAAGCCAAGGGGAAACAAATAAATAAAAATTTAATATGGTATTTTTGTTGGGGGGCTGGGAACAGATTTTATTTTAAGGACATTGCACGCTTCTGTAATATTAAACTACTGACAGCAATTAGTTTCTGTAATATTTTTTTCTTGTTGCAAGGTGGGTTTTTTTGTGTGCTCTTTTCTAAATTCACATGTTCACATTGTCCTTCTTCAACAGCAAACTAGGTCTTCCTACTGAGGCGCTCTCAAACAGCTCTCCCAAAGACAGTTTACCTTCATCCCCTCGGGTACCTTTTGCATACAAAAACAGTCCTCTCTCAAGCGCGCACATGTGCACACACACACTTCCTACCTTCTAAAATATTGTTTCCCCTTTACAGAAGCGCCAGCCAGATTTTGACTTTATAGATCCTTTGGCGCCAAAGAAAGCCCGCATCTCTCACCTCAGCAATCGTGGGCCAGCCACATCTTTATCATCATCATCATCCTCAGACCGCCGTGAGGCTGACGGAAGCCCCAGCGCTAAATGCTCTTCTCTGCCCTCCAATGTCATCTTGGGTCCTCCCAGCCATCTCCCAATTCCCTCTCACCCTCCAGCACCCTCTCACCAGCAGCCTAGCCCAGCCTCCAGCTCGAATTCCCCCAGCACGCCCGAGGGCTGCGGCACCCAGGACCTGCCCGTGGACCAGAGTTCCTCCTGCAGGGACCCTTCACCAAGTTCCTTGTCATCTGATAGAGCCTTGCAGCAGCATAATCAGCCCCCAATCCCGGTGGCCACACCAGTTGCCTCACCGAGCCCTCCACCCTGTACCTCAGTCACTGTTACCTCCACTGTGATCAGCAGCTCTCCCTTGTCCACTGGTGACAACAGGAAGTTCAAGAAGAAGTCCAAAAAGCACAAAGATAAGGATCACCTGCGAGACAAAGGGAAACGGACAGAAAGGGGCAGCAACAGATCTCCAAGTGTAGTCGAGCAGGCTAAGGAGAATCGGAAATCTAAAAAGAGGCAGAATGTTGAGGATGAAAAAAGAGAAGTTACCGACAAGAATCAACCCACATATCGAGGTGCGTTTCTGATGATTACGTTCCGTAAGTCTGATGTCTGTCCATTGCATATTTAATTGAATTTTATACCTTGGATGTTCATCTATTCCCTGCTTTTCCTGTGCATTTTCCACTGTCGCACATTTATTCGAACCTCTTTTAGAAAATTGCATCATGTAATGCTTAAATTGAAACTTTAGTTCAAAATTCAGACTTGTGGATCAATGTTGTCTCAGAGGATACGTATGATAACAGAATAATGACACTACCTTTGTGCCAGTATCTAATGCCAACTTTTTATGAAGGTCTCTAAACACCAGGTCTCTGCCAGTACAATAACAAAAAAGCTAAATTATGTAGATCCAGAAATTCCGGGTCAAAATCTGATTTTAGATGGAACTATACTGTATTTCAGTGTTTTAAAATTGTTGTCATTCCAACCCAAAGTACTGCATAATCGATCGTCCCTCAACCAATTTTTGCAATTTCAGTGTTTACATCGCAAACATTTGCCAAATGACTCTTAACATGCATTTGATTATAGTATGACACAACTGGGTGGCACGGTGGTCAACTGGTTAGCACAGCTAGCTCACAGTTCAGAGGTCGTGGATTCGTTTTTGGGCTCCGGCCTCCCTTGTGTGGAGTTTGCATGTTTTCCCCGTGCTTGTGTGGGTTTTTTCTGGGCACTCCAGTGTCCTCCCACATTCCAAAAATATGCATGTTAGGATCATTGAAGACTAAACTGCTCATTGGTGTGAATATGAGTGGGAAGGGTTTGTGTCTATATATGCCCCAAGTCTGCTGGGATAGGCTCCAGTACACTCGTGAACCTAATGAGGATAAGTGGAACAGGAATTGGATGGATGATAAAGTTTTTTTAACTGGACAGTTAAATTGGGATGATACCCAGACGTACCGGTACATATTCAAGTGTCCCAAATATTTTGTCATTAACAACTCTGCTTCATATAAATGGGATCCACACAATAAAATAGTTATTCTCATATCCTCCACAGTCGAAACCTCTCAAGTGAATTTAATTAAAGATAAACACTGAGATCTTCGTAAACGAGAACAGCTTGAGGTCAACCCAGGTATAACTGAGCTATAGATGTGGGTGTGACAGTGCCAGTGTGGATAAGAAGATCAGTAGTATTAGGGTTTGGAAAGTAAAGGCATTCAAATGGTTAGCCAACTCCCAAGTCTAATTGTTTAATTGTACAGACTTTAAAAATACATACTTGGTAAGCACACAAAAGCTCCAGTTGCTTTAGTCTTTTTTTTCTTTTTTCTGTTTTAAATAGTATTTAATTAGGCAGTGTGATCATTTAGTAAAGTATGATAATTACCCACATTTATGGTGACAACCAAAGGAAGGTATGTGTTTGAAAAAGACTTCCATACCAACAAATGAGGTATAAAGTAATACATGTTCATTAACACGTGTGTGCTTTGCTCTCAGGCTACTCAGAAAAAAAGAGAAGAATCCGGGCCAATCGAACAAGTCGGATATAAAGTAGTACATGTTCAAGACATTAACAGTGTGTGCTTTCCTCTCAGACTACTCAGAAAAAGAGAAGAATCCGGGCCAATCCACTGTATTCACATCCACAATTGAGGCGCCTGACTATGAAACGTAAGTTGCCCTGACAGAAAATGGTCCATTCAAATGAAAGCAGCATTATGTTTTAAATACTAAACAAGTTATGACAAAGTGCAAAGATGGAGTGGGAAGTTCCATTTCTTCTTTCACCATCAGGGAACCACTAACAAAAGGTGTCTGGGCTCAGTCTGCACCAATCTGTCTCTAATATTTACAAACTGGAGAAATGCCATGTCACATTTAATTCCACATCACTTTACATTTAAAATAATCCTCACAAGTAATTCTAATCCCTCCCTTCACCGAGTTAAACACAGAAACTATGACACCTGCCCATCCTTTTGGGGTTTTTAGGAAGTACACGGCACTGGTGTCCACAGACCAGAGGCAGCGCTACAAGAACGACTTCAACGCTGAGTACGATGAGTACCGTCTGCTGCACGCCCGCGTGGAGAACATAACACGCCGCTTCACACAGCTGGATTCGCAGTGCCGGAAGCTGGCACCAGGCACCAAAGAGTATCAGGTCATCTTTTTTTTCTTGTTGTAAAATCCTACTGGTTGATATAAGCAGAAGCATACAGTTGGCTCGTTGGCTCACGAGTGCTCATGGGTGCTTTTATTTTATTTTGTAGAAGGTCCAAGAAGAAGTCTTGAAAGAGTACAAAAAGATGAAACAAGTAAGCAGCCACATTGTAACATCTCTCTGAATCTTATGTACTGTATTTCCTCCCTCATGAACTTCCTTTCTTTCAATAGTGTTTTCCACTGAAAACAAATAAGCACCTCACCCTCAATAGACTCCTCTCTTTTTCTGCTCAGGAAAAAAAAACACAATTTATCTGGACTACAACAAATACAATCAGTAATCACTTGGCTCCTTTCATATTGCTCACACATTGATGCTAAAGAGTTTGTTGCTAACTCTTGCTTGCCAAACGGCAGCACCCGCCAGAGCACATAACATCTCTCAGCTATATTAGAAATGCATGGCATCTTACAGGCTGCTAATTCAATTTTGGAAACGCACTGGCTGTGCAGTATTAAGGATGATCCTGCATTATGGGGGGATGGTGTCTTTTGCTGCTGAGAAGCATAAATTTGGTTGTCAAATTCTGAGAACTTTGACTATAATGTACATTGAGCATGTGACACAAGTACCCTTTAACTTACCGTATTTTCACGACCATAGGGCGCACCATATTAAAAGGCGCAGTCTCAGTTACGGGGTCTGTTTCTATATTTAACACATACATAAGGCGCACCTGCCGTATTATTGGGCGCAGGCATGATAAAGCATACGCTAGCTTAAAACATACATTAGCATGCATGCACGCTAAAACAATGTTTTTAAAAAAGAAGCGGGAGCAAAACTGAGTTCGGTTGTACTTTATTGACGCATTTAACAATGTACTCTCGTTATTTTTTTTTATCAATCCTCATCCACAAATCCATCAAATTCCTCATCTTCTGTATCCGAAATGAACAGCTGGGCAAGTTCTCCATCAAACATGCCAGGTTCCCTCTCGTCATTGTCGGAGTTAGTCTCGTTGCCGTGCGGCTCCTCACAATTGATGCCGGCTTTTACGAAAGCTCGAACAACAATGCAAGCAGACACGTTAGCCCAAGCATCCACAATCCATTCACAAATTGTGGCATAACTCACTCGGTGCTGCCTCCAAGTCTTAGTAAAACTGTGTTCGCCATCTATCATCCATCGCTTCAACACAGCTCGCAACTTTGCTTTGAACGCCCTGTTTACACGGATGTCCAGCGGTTGGAGTTCCTTAGTCAAGCCTCCCGGAATGATGGCAAGCTTCCTTACTTGCACTCAGTCAAATGGTGACTTGAGACGCTTCTCCCGGCTGTTCTTTGCTCATTAATCCATTGCTCGAGTTGGTCTTCCAACTCGGGCCACCTGACCTTGTTTCCTCAAAAACTCAGCTTCGTCTTCTTGACTTGGCGAAGCTCGTTTTCCTGCTTCCTCCACTTGCGAACCATGCATTCGTTGATCTCAAATTCTCTCGCGGCTGCTCGATTCCCATGTTCCTCCGCGTAACTGATAGCTTGCAGTTTAAACTGTGCTTTGTAAGCATGTCTCTTTGTAGGTGCCCTTTTCTTGGGTCCTTAGCCAAACCGATGTTGTTTTGCACAATGCACATACCGGCGCTATATACCTACTGCGGGCGTGCCTTTAGCGTCCTCTTTCACGCGCACCCTTCCCCCTTTAACGTCCGCCTTTCCTCTATATAAGCAGCGTGTCGGCATGAAATGCTCCCAGTCAGTCAAGCGGAGCGCTCATCAAAGTCACACAACATTTACAGATGTTCTAACTTGGTGCACACATAAGGCGCGCCACATTATAGGGCGCCCTGTCCATTTTGGAGAAAATTTAAGATGAGACTAGGTATTTTAGAGGGTGGTCATTATCCTGGTCCTTGGAGAGCTTTTTTTTTTGTTTGTTTTTGTTTTTTTTGTTTTTTGTTTTTGTTTTTTGTTTTGTCTTTTTCTTCTTTCTCTCCACGCTGCCTTAACCAATAAAAATGTTTATGAAAAAAGGCTTTCTCCTAACTGCTTAACCTTAATAGTGGCCCCGGTCCTCTCTGTGGTGGAATATCCGCCACTATATGAGGAAATATAATATTTTGTCACAGTTTTCCTTGTTTATCCCTGCACTAGTTATGGTCTAACATTATGTGCCTGTTGTGATTCCAGCATAGCCCCAACTACCACAGTAACAAACAGCGCTGTGAGTATCTGCACAACAAGCTGGCACACATCAAGCGGCTGATAGCAGATTTTGACCGACGGCGAGCCCAAACCTGGTGATGAGAGTCCTCTCGCCACGTCACTGATCAGTATTGTCCAACCAAGAGTGGGGGTGGGGGGGGGGGGGAGGTCCAACTGACTCTCCTTTATTAACACCCCCACAGTTGCTGCCTATTCCCCCTTTCCTTATTTGCCCTTATCCCACTTTTCTTCTTTCATTCCTTCTTTTTCCAAGCTTTGATTCCACAGGCTGCAATTGGCCTGAAATGTTCTGAATCCCATATTGACTTACTTTACCCTATCACTTATGGCTCCACCACCCCCATTTTTTTCTCCTTTTCTTTCTCTGAGGCATTGTGGATGTTTCCATAAGTGGGGGCTATACAAAGAGCAAATCGGTTTTGGTGAACTTTTCATCTCTTCTTAGCGTTTGAAAGACTTTATCTTGCAGGAATTAAAAGTATTTTTGAGCATAAGAGAAACTATTAACTTGTATTTAAGAAAAATAAGATCTATTTATTTTGGGACTTGTAGTGCAAAGAGTCCGCTGTTGATTTAACTTTTGCTAACCAACGCAAAAAACAATTATTGGCCTTATCGGTTTTGACATTGTCAAACCATTTTGCACATAAGATCCAGATATCTTTTTTTGGCAAAAATGTCTCCTGCATCATTGCTGTCCTCTCATGCTGGTGGAGGCCACATGACACAGGGCCGAGCACGAGAACCAACAGCAAGGGTGTGCAATGGGGAAATTAGTGAGCCGATGTGTCTATGGATTGTAAACTGTTCTAATGGCCATGTGGGGTGTTGAGGGAATTAAATGTAGAGACCTCCTCGGGAGCAGTGTTCCCCCTGCACCAAGAGTGTTGATGTCAAAGGTGCATTATGGGTGCCTTAAGGTGTTTCAACTCGATTTTGGTGTAGGTTCACCCTTTTGGTGGATAGTCTATACAAAGGAACTACAACTGCCTAGGAAAAGGCTGTGTGCGTGCGTGCGTGCGTGCGTGCGTGCGTGTGTGTGTGTGTGTGTGTAAGCAGAAAACGGCAATGTGACGCCTGTGTTACAAATTGTATGTGGGGGGGGGGTGTTTGAATGATTGTATGATTGTGCAAGATTAAGGGGGGAAATGTGGAGGAAAAAAAAGAAACAAACTGAAAATAAGAAGGAAAGAAAAAGCTGCTATTGTGTTTGACCAGCCAGAGCACTCAGGATCAACCTGGTTGGAGTAACAAATGAGATGTTTGTCAGTTCTGACTTGCTTCTTCTGCTGTGTTGTTGATGTTCTTCACCAAGGTCATTCACCAGAGGACAAATGTCTTATCAGATCAAATGTATTTGATCATTTTGAGTTCTGCAATGCATTGATGCTTAAAAGTGGTATTCAATATAAAAATATATATATTTTTGAGTCTTTGTTAACAAGGGAAACATTGTTTACAAAACCTGTGTTATAATCTTAATAATTAAATACTTCTCTGGTACATTTACATGGAGTAGCATTTATGATTGGGAATTGGATGGCTGGGGAGGTTATTTTGCCACTGGCCCCCAGGAGGAAAAAAAATTCCCTTTGTGCTGCACGGTGTCAATGCTGCCGCCGTGCAAATTGAAAGTACCATTCTCTAGGCATGGGCCCTTAAAATCGTCATCAATTTCCTCCACCTCATGGCGCTCCTGGCCACAGATAACGGAAAGGGGAACTCAAATCTCGCTTTTAGAACTACCACCAGCTGTGATTGAGCTCAATAAACAGTCACAATTCACGATTTCCTTGTTTAGGAAACAAAGTCACCACTTTTATGTTGGAGTTGTCAAAGCAGACTTGGCGTATTCATTCTATTTGGTCCTCATTAGCCACGTGAAACTATGCATAAGGCAAGGGCTTTTACATTCTGTACATATTGTACAGTTATGTCACCCCAGCAACCAAAGAGATATGCTGTCATTCATTTTCACAAAAAAAATAAAAAAAACTCCGCTTGAAATGTTCTCATGACCTCTTAAATGTATTAACAGAAGATAAGCAAATGCCCTGGCAATATCCAGCCATGGATTGAGAAAAAAAATGAAGTGGATTTGGAGCAAAATCTGATAATGGCCAAATAAAAATGTGCAAGCTGTTTCAATAAAATCCACTTTGTTTTACCAACAGGAATTATGTCTTTCATCATGTACTATTTGAAATTGAACATGGATCAGTTTTGGGAGATTGTGAATAAACTGCTTAGTGTCTTTATTATTGTGTTATATATAATCAAATATTGGTCACCATTCTCATTAAAAGCGCTCAACACTGACAATTGTAATTCCTGTTTATAAAAAAAAAAAAGACTTATTTGTCTGCTTCCTCTAGTGTTGATCAAGGACAGAAAAGCAATGTGATAATGATGCTCCAGCATTGTCAGAAATATGCTAAGCCCCTTACAGACTGCAGGTGGTTCTTGGCACATCCGTCATACATTTTGACGTTAGAAACAGCACAGTATGAAGTACTTTGCACAGTGGCGTATCATGTCACCACACGGGACAAAGAAGCACACGCAGTTACTACTGTACTTGGTATTTCTCATTTGATTATTTTACATTTATTCGAAGTGTTTTCCAAATAGCCACTGTAAATGTGATCGGACAAACTCTTGCGTCACCTCTATATTCCTGTATTAGAAATTCCCTTGTTTTTTTTCCTGCGGACCCATCTTCATATAGTCACTGTACTCACCTATTTGCATGTTTTTCTGCTATTTTTGCAATGTCCAAATATGCCACAAGATGGTCCCAAAGCCCTGGCTAATAGGAATGTAGTAATTGGTATCAAGGAAGTACTATACCATGGTACCCCGACCTTACTAATATATTTTTTTCCATGACCAAGTTTAGAACTCAATTTACTCGAATGGCAAATCAGTTTTCCCCATTGAAATTAATTGAAATGTCAATCTGTTCCAGCCCCCCAAAACACACCACCATGTTTTATGTTTTTAATTAAGCGCTGTCCTTTAAAATATAAATATAATAAAAGAGAATGGAAAGAAACAAACTGGTTTTAATCATAAGCTGAAAGTCTCTTTCACAAACGCACAGTATATTTGTGTTTAAATGGCACAGCCTAGTGAGTAACGTCAGCTAGCGTCGAGTCAGTTTGGTTGGCATGCTCCTTGCATGTGTATTCATTTTGTATTTGTGTGTCGGACTCTGTGCTGTTCAATAAACAGCTAAAGTTCATCAGCATCAGACTCGCGTGGTGGCTTATTGGCAGCTCACTTTTCTTTCAAATTTTGGCTCGCACCAAAGCTAAATGTCAAACTAGCATTCTTGGACCTGTACTTATAGATCATTTAGAATCCTGAGAGGGAAATTTTCACCTTGTTTTTTGAAATTTACGGCCAAAAGGGTGACGACTGTGGTTGTGCCAGCCCACACTACCATTACCATTGAAGATGGTGAGCAAGATAGGGAGGGCACGGTATAAAACGCATAACATTAACGAAACAAAACAAAAGCTGAATTTAATAGCTTAATTTCTAAAAACTGCAGTCAATCGTCGCCAAAATGTATGTGGACATCTCTACGCGTGTTCACTTAAACATCGGAAAATAACACGATGGCCACAATGTTATGGATTTTTCCTCAATGGTGCAGCCACTGGGGAGCGCCATTCAAGCTAGCACCAGCACTGTTGTTGCCCCCCTTAATATACGTTCTGACGTGGAAACAGTATCCCGCAGCACTTCCACCCATTTTTGGATGACAATGTTGTGTCACGGAGGCAACGCAGTGGCTGAGCCAACGGAACCAGAAGACGCCGAGCCACAGTCGCTCCGCCTCTCCCTCCCTCTCACCCATTTGTCTTCTTCCCCCTTAAACGCAAGATGGCGCAGCAATTCGTCCAGGCTAAAATCAAAGGAGACAAAGTGGTCTTGTTCATTAAGCCCACATGCTCGTACTGTGTCACGGCCAAGGACGTGTTGTCTACGTACAAGTTCAAGCCGGGCCATCTGGAGTGTGTCGACATCAGCGCTCGGCCAGACATGGGCAGCATGCAGGACTACTTCATGGAGCTCACCGGCGCCCGCACCGTGAGTACGACCTCATACTTGCTCAGTGGGTGCCACAAACAACACGATGACAAAGTTCTAGGAAGTGTTACGTCCACATATTATTAACATAAGCTATTGCGCTCGCACGCACGACGTCAGCCAGCATTTTCAAGTGGCTAGAAAGGCAACAATCGATATGTGAGTTACCAAACAGTAAAAGGGCAACTTACTGCAGTACAACACGAGTCACTGTTGCCCCGCTCACCTCCGAATGTGCGCTCTAGTCTGTTTTTGTGGTTATGCATTTTTTTGTAGTCTCTGGCTTATAGCATTTAGCAATACCAAATTACAACGTTAAGATGATGTATAATACATGCCGTAAACGTAACGTCGTATTTGTTCTTTACTGTCGTAAAACGCTGCGAAAACTTGTAATGTTTTAAGGGCGATTCAAATTGGTATTGTGGTTATTGACCAGAAATCATATTTGCATATGGGTGTCTTGAGCAGTGACGTCTATGCAAAGGTCACAACACGCCCTTTAGTCCTTATCCACGGGTGGTTTACTAGCTCACTTTGGCTTTGTTTATTTTATTCTGGTAAAGCAACATGAAAAATGTTTCCACTTTCCAGTCTCAATGGCCGTTTCAAAAGTTTGTCAGTGAAGCGATAAAGCACTTCCACTGGCTGTCTCAATGCCCATGGGAAACCATTAGCATTTATTCGAAATCCTTCATATCCACTTTAATCTCAATGTCCACTAGTGACTATGCACTTTTTCCTCACGAGTAGACAACTTCGGGATAGTGGGGCATCTACGTTACTAGGCAAAACGGTTGACAACTGAGTGCTACTGGTACTGCTAGTGACTAGTTTTACTAGTTAACATCTAGGGCTTCACTAGTAGTACTAGTAGCATGTAGATGCCAAATAGTGCACAGTTATGCCTGATTAGTAACATGTAGTTGTCCTACTAGTATGCCGACTTTGTCCTATGAGTGAGGACAAAAAGCATACTAGTACATGGACATCACAGATTGTGAAATAAAGGAAAGCACAATAAAGAAAGCAATGTTAGTATGAGATTCAACAGGAAGGTACTTCATCCCCCGCATTGGTTTATGTTTTACCCAATGCTTATTTGGCCACTGTGGTTTATCGGCCAATATGATAGCCTTTCATTCTTAATAGCTTAGAAAAGTCGACTGCAGGTGATTATTATTTTTTTTTTAAGTTTACATACTGTCTCATTTGTGCTGTTCATTGGAATTTAGGTCCCACGGGTGTTCATTGGGGAGGAGTGTGTCGGCGGTGGCAGTGACGTGGCCGCGCTGCATAAAAGTGGCAAACTGGAGGGAATGCTGCAGTCCATTGGGGCTCTCCAGTGACCCATGCTAAACTATCAGGTAGACAAAAAGATGAATAGGATTTATGAGCCAGTGAAAGATACTCGACATGCATTGATGCCCGCATTACACAGCCTCTGTTCTGTTCTGTCTTTACAGATTATCATTCACATACATATTGAAAGAATCAGTCAAATGTACAGTACGTGCTTGATGTGAATCAGCTTTTTGTTGTTGGTGTAGTCACATGGTATCCGGGGAGATGTTGCTTTGTCAAATATGCATGACAAGAGACACGCTGAAAACAAATGGCAACTTCTGTCGTTTTTCTCTTGACCACACGGCAAAGACTGCAGCCAGTGGTCAAGCATGACCATTCACTAGCCACTAAATGAGGTACACAGTCGAAGAGCCAACACGGGAGCTGGGTCAAAAATTATGTGTAATAAATGATATTTAGTTTACTATACTGTATATCTATTGTTGTGATGTGTAGTTTTCCGTGGTGATCAAGTACATTGCATCGTAACTGTTTTATACAGTGTGATTTGATGACTCCCCAGGGCCAAAGGCTCCACTCTCTGGATTCAGTATTAAAATGCAGTTTGTGTCACAGTCCAGTGTTGAGCTGTTGTTGCCCCAACAAACTTAATTGGCGTTGATATTTCTTCTTCCTGGAGATACAACTGATCAATTAAGTGTTGATTTAGTCATGTGTTTTCACCTGGGTTAAAGGTGCTAACACATTGGCCAAAAAGTTGTACTCTATGTCAAGAGTCGGAAGTCTATCACCAAAGAGGTCCTCTTTTAAAAGATGAGTAAACGTGTTGACATGATTTTCAATGAATGTGATGCAATTTGTCCCATCCATTTTCTATAGTGCTTTGCTTCTTAAGGCTTGCGGGTGAGCTGGAGCCTTTCCCAGCTGACCCTGCGTAAGAGGCGAGGTCCCCCCCTTGGACTGGTCTCCAGCCAATCACAGGGCACATATAGACAACCAGTCACACTCACGTTCACACCTGTTGACAATTTAGTGTCTTCAGGTAACTTGTATGTTTTTGGAATGTGGGCGGAAACCGGAGTACCTTGAGAAAACCCACGCAAGCACGGGGAAAACGGGGCTTTCTGAGCTGAGATTCAAACCCATCACCTTTGACTGGGTTGAACCCCAACCTCAGAACTGTGATGCAGGTGTGCTAACCACTAAGTCACCATGCTGTCCTGTAGCTAATATAATCAGAAAAGAGATTTTACATTCTTCCTTCCAGTTGCCTCTATTCAACCTTTGCGGACAAGTAGCATAACGTTTGCAACAATGTTTACAAGGCTTGCAGTAGTTGTCTGTTTTCACCAACATGGCTCTTTAAATGCACAGCAAACATTTATGTTTCATCAACAATGTTAATTAAAGCTTTTATGAAAATCATCAGTGACACAGTAGTTAAATGAATAAAACAAAATAATTACTGTTGGACTATAAAAACTATATATATGTGTGTTATAAAACTAATTACAGCACCAATTCATCATAATTTAAAATGAAACCCACTCAAAATAGAAACTAGAAACAGAGGCATTGTGGTTTTTAATATATCAACATATGAATGAATGTGGGTGGCACAGTGAATGACTGGTTAGAGCGTCTGCCTCACAGTTCTGAGGACCGGGGTTCAATCCCCGGCCCCGCCTGTGTGGAGTTTGCATGCTCTCCCCGTGCCTGCGTGGGTTTTCTCCGGGCACTCCGGTTTCCTCCCACATCCCAAAAACATGCATGAATTGGAGACTCTAAATTGCCCGTAGGTGTGAATGTGATTGCGAATGGTTGTTTGTTTATATGTGCCCTGCGATTGGCTGGCAACCAGTTCAGGGTGTACCCCGTCTCCTGCCCGAAGATGGCTGGGATAGGCTCCAGCACTCCCGCGACCCTTGTGAGGAGAAGCGGCTAAGAAAATGGATGGATGGATGGATGGATGAATGAATGTGGACACTTCCCCTAAATTTTAATATTCCTGATTATGCAAGTGTGACAAAAGTTATTGCCTATTACTGTCTTGAATTTGGTGTATGCAGCACTCAAGTGTTTAGTACATCCATCTAGCCATCCATTTTCCATACCACGAGGGTCGCGGGCGTGCTGGAGCCTATCCCAGCTGACTCTGGGTGAGTGGTGGGGTACACTCTGAACTGGCCACCAGCCAATCGCAGGGCACACATAGACAAACAACCATTTATACCTACAGGTAATTTAGTCATCAATAAATCTACCGTGCATGTTTTTGGGATGTGGAAGGAAACTGGAGTCCCCGGAGAAAACCCACGCAGGTACGGGGAGAACATGCAAACTCCATTTCAACCCGGGTCGTCAGAACTGTGAGGCAGATGTGCTAACCAGTCGACCACCGTGCCGTCCGTGTTTAATACATTGATTGTTTCATTCTCAGCCAATTTGAAATGTCCACAACTGACACAAACTACAAACTGAATGAATGCAATGTCATGTAATAATCCAATCTGACCCTAGTTTAGATCGGAAATAATCCAATGAATATGAGCACAATAAATTATCACAATATGGAATAAAATTGGTTGTGCCTGCTGTTAGGTTATGAGAGTGACGGCTGTCTGACTGGCAGCTTTACCACCTCGCCTTCCACAATTTTTCCATGTTGTTACTGTTGGCCACAGCTCTGCTGAATGAAATTCAAATGGAGCCACTTGACAGGTTGATGCGCTATCTCCGATAGAGGCATGATATGCAAATGTTTTAATTGTGTCCACTACTTGGGAGCTACACATCCTGACACGGGAGGTGTCAAGTAGAAAAAGAAACCACAAGCTTCCTCCTGCTTGTTCAGCGTCCAGTCAAGTCATTACCCGCAACTGTTTGAAAGGGCAAGCGCATGATCCTGATGGAATGTCCAGCATTTGGATGGTTGGTTGTCCACAACATGGAGCCATTTAATGTCACTGTTTTTTTTTAGAGTCACAACAAGGTATCCACCGACCTGAAAAAGAATCTTCCACAGTGCATTTGTTTTATATTCGTACTGGTGTTTAAGGAACTGTTTGTATCGCCCTGAATGGAATAGTCTTTATGCAAAAGATGTGGAGTCACGTAAAACAACCAGATTCGATGTGAGTACAGTGGGGATCCCGCTATTCGTGGGCGATACGGACCGGGCCCAAGCGCAAATAGTGAAAATCCGTGAATAATTGACGGCCATTATAGTTGCATTGAAAAATTCTATTAATTTATTTTATTTAAGCCCCAAAATTTTTGAATTAGCAGGGATATACTGCCAATAAGCGTTTTCAGTGTTGCTTCTCCCCACCCCCAAAAAGAGAAAAAAAAATGGGGTAAAAAAAATCCACGACTCTGTGAATTTGCAGGTGGTGAACTGTGAGTATACGGGGATCCACTGTACAGTGGTACCTTGCATTTCAAGTCCCCCAATTAATGTTTTTTTTTTCATCGTGTTTTTTTATTTATTTTTAATTATTTATTTCTGGCTTCGTGTCACAAGCCAAAATTTGATTGGGGTAGTCTAATGCTTTCACATGTGGGCAAGGAGAGCAATCCATGTTGCACGGATGTCTGCTTCTGACAAAAGAAAATGTTCCCTTTCCATGAAATTACCTCCATTTCAAGTCAATTCTCAGTAATTCATTATTTCGTCATTCATTTCCCATGGAATGTTTCCAGTATGCAATATTTCCAAAATTCCCCATCTTCATTTCCCATGGAAATTTCCCAAACCTCTGTAACCCTACCAGTTAATGTCACTGCTTCCTGATTCCTTCCTTCTGGTAAAGTGACTCGAATGTGTTCGTTTTCTTTCTTCGTGTTGATTGGTCTTTCTCTGCATCCAGGTGACGTCACATGACCACGCAGCGAGATTTGCGTAGTTTGCGTCGTCGCTGCTGGTACTCGCTGAGCTCCTGCAGATAACCTCTGGACGGCCAGCGCAGCCTCTCCACCTGCTCACGCTCCTCTTCTGGAACACACACACACACATACACGACTATATACAATCTCACATCCATGTTGCTGTATCACAACTTCTTTAGTCTCTCTCTTGACCTTTGACTTTCTCTTGTGCCCGTCCAACTAAAAATAAGCCTTGTGTGTATAAGGAATGATAATAAAATATAACGCTGGGACCACAGTGCAGTTTTCCTTTCAGTTACTCAACTGCAGAGTTGTATGTTTTTAAAGGTAATGTGTCTATATTAAAGAGGAGGCTTTTATTAGTACAAATGAATTTTTATGTCATTTATTAATACTGTTAATATATTTATTTTTGAACTTTTACTTTAATGTTATTAATGTACTTAAAATGTTACAATACATATGTACTGTCCGTATTTTTGTAAGAAAAGCACTCATGTACGTATATGTAGATATACAGATATAGTAATGTATGTACACTACTGTTTAAAACTTTCGGAAAAGTTTTTTTTTAATTTTATTTTTTTTAAGAAAATCACTTTTTTCCCCAATACGATAAGTTAATCATACAGTCGAGACGTTAATGAGGAAAAAAAAATAAAAAATACATTTCTAAGTGACCCCAAACAATGGCTGTTTTCATGGAAAAGATGAAATTGTCTTGGCTTACTTTTGAACAGTAGTATTGTATATTAAACTGTATATTGTGTGTCCCATAAAAATGTGTGTGTGTGCACAATGCATCAAGATTTAAAACGCCACCACTGTTCGTTTGGTTATGATGTCTTCTAAATTGCATGGCACTGGCAGTGTTATTGATTTTTATTTTATTTTTTGGGGTGTGAGCAGGGGGTCATTTTAGGTAAAAGACAGACTCTGTGATTAATTGAGGCATGTCTATTTCAAACTACATGCCTCATCTTGGTTTCACAGCAGCAAGATTAACACTATGGAGTGGCTAGCTCAGTGCCCGGACCTAAATCCAATAGAGAATTTGTCGGGTCTCATGAAATATTTGTGCAATGTCGTCCTGGGCTGGAATAGAAGTTCACAGGTGCCAGAAGTTGGAAGACTGCATGCAACACAGATATGAAGACGTTTTTAGAAACAGTGGTTATCTGACTAAATATGAGTATCAACAGGATTCACAAGAAAGCAAATCTTAAAGCATTTTTCAGTTTATCCAGTAAATACAGTATTTGTGTAATGAAAAAGTCAAGACTACTATTTTTGAAATAGCCTAATTGTTCCTTTATCTTCCCTTTCTGTAAAGTATTAACACGTATACATTTTTCAATTGTTTATTTGAAATAGAATGTGCAGTGTTCCCAATGCATTTGCATGTGTAGAAATACGCAACTGTACATCAAATGACACTGGTCCCCATGTAATGCACACTGACCTGTGAGCTCCAGGAAGTCAGGTTTGTGACTGAAGATCAGGTAGTTGTTGGCGATGAAGTGGAGGAGCCACACGTACAGCTGCTCTGCATTGTGACACTATCGGTCAGAGGAAACAACAATTTGACCTCGAATGGTGTTTGAACACATACCAGGGGTGCCCACAGGTACAAGGTAGCCCCCAATGACCACCTGAGTAGCTCGCGGGCCTAGTGGAAAAAATAGCTCACCAGTGATAGGACATTGTGTTTTCCAAGGAATGTCGTAGAAGTGATCATTTGACAATGTAAACACTTGCAAATATTTAGAAAGGAAGTGTTGCATATGAAAATGTATCTGTTTTGTTCCTTTTTAAAATCATTGTTGATATGTATTGTGAAAAATCATTAACATTATTTGTGTCTTCACCTAGATGAATATCATTAGATTTGAATAATAACACAATTAAAGGTTATTTAAGCATATTTATTATTACAGAAGTGTGTATCAAACTTGGTAGCCCTTTGCATTAATTAGTACCCAAGTATCTTTCAGCTTCAAAATATCTTGTTGCCCCCTGCATTCTACAATCAAAGCAAGTCGTATGGCCCGGGAGCTACGTGTGGCCCAAACTGTTCTTTAATTCAGCCAACTGAGCATTTACACAGTCCCCTATTTGTTGCATTAAATTAGCTGGGGTTTACCCGTGAAAAGTGGTTAGTTTATTTTACAAATGTAATTATTAAATAATTGTTTAATTGATTTATTATAGCGGCACGGTGAGTGACTGGTTAGCACATCTGCCTCACAGTTCTGAGGACCGGGGTTCAAATCCCGGCCCCGCCTGTGTGGAGTTTGCATGTTCTCCCCGTGCCTGGGTGGGTTTTCTCCGGGCACTACGGTTTCCTCCCACATCCCAAAAAAAAACATTCGTGGTAGGTTGATTGAAGACTCTAATTTGCCCGTGGGTTTGAATGTGAGTGCGAATGGTTGTTTGTTTATATGTGCCCTGCGATTGGCTGGCAACCAGTTCAGGGCGTACCCCGCCTCCTGCCCGATGACAGCTGGGATAGGCTCCAGCACGCCCGCGACCCTAGTGAGGAGAAGCGGCTCCTGAAAATGGATGGATGGATGGATGAATAAATTTAACATAAAACATGTAAAATTAGAATGAATTATGATTATATTTGAACTTCTGCAAATGATCTGGTCCCGTTTGTTTGTTTTAAAAATCAAATGCGGCCCTTGAGCAAGTTTGCCCACCCCTGTTTTAAACTAAAAAAAGTCAATGGCAAACCAAATTTCAAAAGATTAGGGATCTCCAAAACAAAGTCACCCATTACTTTGACCTTCCCAAAATTCAAAGCACTGACCTTTGCCTGTCGGAGGAGTCGAATCACGCTGATGCCAGTTGACGCCAGCTCTCTACTGGGCATACTCTGTAGGTAAGCGCACACACACACTTCGCACAGATGCTGCAGCCGTTTCACCTGGTACATCTCTGCACACACCAGCACGGCCATGGCCTGCAACACGCTGGCTATCAACAAAAAAAGCACAACGCTAAGTGTCAGTGCAGTCTGTTGCAGGCTGCGGAGAGGTGACACATTTATAGGGAAAACCTGTGAGGTGAGCAGTGTTCTCATCCACAGGGCAGAACAGGGCACTGAATATTCTGAAAATTGCTCACAATTAAGCTCTATGCTTCCTTTCACTTCAAATTGGAAGCAGTCGTTAAGTAGCGATAGTCAAATTTTACACAGGTTTAACATCAGGTTCATAGTCACTACATTTTGTCAACTAAAATAGTGATTCCCAACCAGTGTGCTGTGGCACACTAGTGTGGCGTGCGAAATTATCCAATATCTATTAATTGGTCCAAAAATAAACCACAAACGATGTATTATCTTTCCTCTATCGATGTCAGCAACATTAGTGACAGGAAAAACAATTAAACGTGCCTCCATTAGATGGCAGAAGGTACATAATTAAACTGTGTATCCACTTTTTGTGACATTTTTGTTTGGTGGTGTGCCATGAGATTTTTCTAATGTAAAATGTGTGCCTTGGCTCAATAAAGGTTGGAAACAGTGAGATAAAACATTTTTAGGACTTTGGTGATTAGGACTAGTTTACAGCTCATGCTGCCCCCAAACGGCTGAATATCCATACCCATAAAGCAGCATAATAACAAAGATAAATCATATTGTGGTTTACGTATTGTGCAGTATTGCAGATATTGTATTGTTAAAAGGGCTCAAATGTTAGCTATATTCTATTTATACAGTGCACCTCCGTTTTCAAGGGGGATACATTCCAGACCCACCCGCAATAGATGAAAATCCCTAATAGAGAGACATAGTTTTACACCTCCCACACACTTTAAACACAACTACATCAGAACGCACTTAAACATATTCAACCACACTTATAAAACATAGTGTAAACGTATTTGAAAACCAAAAAACGCAATCATAAAATGGATAGAAAATACTGTACATCATGTAGTGTGCGTGTTAAAAATGTTGCGTCTGCATGTGAGTGTTTGGGAATGAGCTGTGGCTGACAGCAGCTTTGGCATGAGTGCGCTCCTTGCGTTTGTATGTTTTACTGCTCTCTCAACGTACAATAAATGGCTGAAAAGTGCACTGGCAACTGTGGCTCGCATTTCCCACATGTTAGGGCATTACAGCAGGGGTGTCAAACTCATTTTAGTTCAGGGGCCCCATTCACCCAAATTGGATCTCAAGTGGGCCAACCAGTATCTGTGGCCTAATAAGCTAGATAAATAACAACAATTATGAAATGTTCCCCTTTTTTTTTGTGTGTGCAAACAATTACAAGTATTTGAAAAATATGCATTTATTATTTGGTAACATTTATTGATTAATTATCTTGTTGCAAATCTTATGAGCAATCTGAAACTCCTTAACAGAAATGAGTGCAATTTCAACAATATTATGAATCAGTTACATTACATTACACATGTGCAACTTACAGATCAAAGTGGATCTATGTACAGTTCTGTTTATAAAACAACTTGTTATGATCTAGAAAGCATTTCAAATTTACATAAATGTCGACATCAACTGACTCAGAACTGTATTCTTCACAGTGCAAAGGTGGCACAACCTTTTATATGAATTAGGCCTACTTTGCTTCTGAAAGTTGGCCTCTTTTAGTCTTCGCAAGTGAATCAATATCTGGTGTCAAATCCTGAGTAGCAATCAAATTCAGAATGTCATTTAAGTGTGACATCCATTGGACAAGATCAGTAACAACAATTACTTTTATTGAAAAATTGCAGTCATTGTGGTCTCTACCCCAAAGGACCAGATTGGATGCCCTAATGGGCTGCGGGCCTTAGGTATAATGTAAAAAAAAAAAATTAAGTTCAAAATGTTTAGATTAAGAGGGGGCGCAAACGATTTAACCTTTATTTAGCCAGGGAAAGCGATTGAGAACAGTCTCATTTGCGATGCTGATCTTTTATAATCATTTGAAGAAATAACCAGATTGTGCATTTATTTGCTCGATGTCCCAAAAGATTTAATGGATCGTATTTAATAAAACCATATGGTTTTAATGGTCAATACTACATAACGTGGTCAATAGCTGCACACTTTATGCTTGTGTGTCAGCTCTGAGGTCAGGTCTCATTTACTGACAGCAAGTATCCTGTTGCTCTTACCAAGATTTCAAAAGACAACCTCACGGACATGCGTGCAGCACCATTATGTAATGTCACTATGTAAACAAAAATATCTCCTAACATAAGCTGACTGCTGTCATTCAAACATCCCCCTTGGTATGCTTTATTTCCTCTAATGAACTGCTTGCTTTCATGCACCGCAGTGGACAGGAGATATCCTTGATACAGTTTTTCTTTCAGGCCTCATAATATTGTAAAATAGCAAATCAACATACTGTATATTTTCCAATCAATGTGCATAGAATGTACTGTATGCAAATGTCTGGTACGGAGATAAATTGTACCTTGGTGAAGTAACCTTGCTTTGCCCTTGAATTCTGGTCTGTTACACTACAGTCAGCAGCTGCAGCCTCTGGAGTTTTTTCATCGCTTCAATTCTCATGACTCAAAATGAAACGCTATATTTGGAAACCAACCTTCTTACCCTCCTTGTACAAAACTGTATCTTTGTTGGCTTCTGTTGGAGTTATAGGTTATTGTATACTTGTCGACTTGCCCCCCCCCCCCAAAAAAAATATCACACTACATTATCCTATTATTGTTACTAAGAAATAATTTTTAAATTGACTATATTGCACCAGGCTATAGTAAGGTGAGCCCCAACCGTTGTATTGTCTTGTTTATGGGGGACAGGAGTTGTGGTAGCACACAGATGCTAAACAACAACACTTAAATCACTCAAAATGCTGCATCAAGCCAAGTCAACCATGAAGAGGCCTGTGTCTCACGTTGCCAAAGATATGTTGACTGCCTCTTTAAGTGTTTTATTTCAGCAGCAACTATGTTAAATTGCTATTGTAATATTGTTTACAATGACTTTGCAGTTGCATACGACCTTTTAAAGTCATCGTAAGCACGTCATGGTCTCAGCATCATCACTGGAGAGAATAATGGTTTGTAATTACTTTGAAATGCAAAATAAAGTGTGGCAGATAGAGGAAGAGGGACAAAAAAAAAGCAACAACACGTCTGGGCCTGTGATCTGGCGCAAATGAAGTAGCGATGCCACGGGTGGATGTTGTCATGGCTAAATGTAATTTCATATTAAAAGCTGTTCTTTTTGCGCCCCCGGGGAGCGACACGGGCAGTATGTTGCAGTGACACGAATGGTTGATGCAACTTGTCATCTGTGCTTGTATTGTAGGCTGCATTCAGTGAGTGAGGCCTCCAGGAAAACACTGCAGCGGCACACTCAAGTCATTTTTCATCCAGCATTTCTGCTTATTAATTGGCTCCTTTAAATAGATGTCCACTAGTTTTCCAAAATTGTAACCAAAATATTTGATATCATCACCATATGTGGTGGAACCTCTGAGGTTGAACATTATCTGTTCTAGAACGGTGGTCAACCTCCGATCTGTTTAGCTTTAGAAAATAATAGAAATTGAATTAATCCATTCCAGGGGCAACACCGACATGAAATCACTATTAACCCAATATTAAAGATTAAAAATGATTAACTGTATTACGAATGTAAAAATAAGTTAGCCACTGTGTGATAGTCACCTGCTATTCGCTTTGCCGCGAAAAGCAAAAAAAAAAAGAGTAATTGACATCCCCCTTAAAATATTTTATAACTGCCTATATTGATAATTTAAACCGTAAATATACGACAAACTATGATTTCAAACAGTTTCATATCATTTCAAACTCATTTAAATTAACCTTAAAAAAAATTTGCTTTTTTTTTTTTTTTTTAATGTACCAGAAGTGCACGAGAACTGCACATGCACATGTGGTGAAGACTCTCTGGAACTTCCATGAACAACCCAGGCTAAACTTGGAACCTCCCCAACATAGAGAGCTTGTCTTTCAGTTGCAATGTATCTCATCAACATACAGGACTTGCTTGACACCAATTACTGTACTAATTTGA
Source organism: Phyllopteryx taeniolatus (assembly GCF_024500385.1). Lineage (NCBI taxonomy): Eukaryota > Metazoa > Chordata > Actinopteri > Syngnathiformes > Syngnathidae > Phyllopteryx > Phyllopteryx taeniolatus. The sequence goes on from NC_084510.1 coordinate 11,846,354, forward strand.
CCACGGCTTTGGCGTCATTTTAGGGCGTTTCAGAAATAGCACATAGCCTTTAATTGTCTGAGTTTTTCAGCAAACAGCTTGGGACAGATTCCACAGTTAAAAAAATAAAATTTAAAAAAACAGCTGAATTCATGAATAGTGAACCGCAAGTATGTGGGGGATTACTATATATGAAAACCTTTGTGGCCTGACTTAACTTTGACGATGTATGACAGATGAAGTGACTGATGTGTAGATTTTTTTCAGGTTGAAAATTGTACAACTTCAGGGGGTCAAGTTGCAGGATTAGGCAAAAAAAATAGCCCAACAAAACTTTATGCACAGGTGGTGCACAGGCCAATTTTGCCGTAGATATAGCTGATGGTGCCAATTCAGTGTTTTTTGTTTGTTTGTTTGTTTTTATTTAGAGTGAGTTTCTTTTTTTTTTTTACTTTTGACTGCATGAATAGTAACGGCAACATTCAGGATAGGCAGGACATGAGTATTTATAAAGGCATTGTATTTGTTTCTGAATCAAAAACATTGGGTGAGACTTGCTTTTTTTTTTCATGGAAACGTGGTTTGTAAGCAGTAAACATACCAGGACAACAAGAGTCAGTGTAGAGGTACTCCAGGAATGACAGAAAGGTATCTGAAGAGACGCCATGGATTGGCACCACTCGACTCCGGGCCTCTGCGTACTTCCCGCTAAACATGGCCGCCATGACGTCACAGCGTGCTACCAGCACTGCTCGGTGGGCTGGCAATACACTCCCTTGCATAAAAAACATCATACACACAGTTAATTTACACTGCAATTGGTGTGAAGTCGTGGTGTGAATTCCTGTGCATTATAATGACCAACAATTTAAATGAGCATTTGCTCATCAGCAAATGAACTCTTGTTTGTTGAAGACGTTTCACCTTTAATCCAAAAGGCTTCTTCAGTTCTAAAGCCTAACAAGTTTAAAAAGGCCTTTTGGATTAAAAGTGTATTGTCGCCTCAGTTGAAATGGGTGAGTGAGAATCGACAATATTTGCTCATGATTGGCCTTCCAAAAGGTGGAATGCAAAACTCATTAAGCCTAAGTCAAGCACTCCAAATATACAGTGGTGTAAAACGCTTCCTTGAGCTTCATGGCAGTGGTTGGCAGAGCAAAGTGCGCTCCAATTTAGCTGGAGCTATGAGTAATGAGCTTTCATAATGGGTTATTGAAAGCAACAAGAAATAGTGACACATGGAGCCAGCGCACAAGGCGGGACAGTGCCATTCATACCCAATGACAGCTCCGCCAGCACTCAAGCTGCAATTATTCTTGCAAAAATGAACAGAATACCCTCGCAAAATAATCCTAAACTGGTTTGAACTCACAGATACAAGGAGAAGAGCTGTCCTTGTTGTCAACTTGTTATCTAGGGGTCTTTTAAAAACCATACAGTGGGATGGAACACAACTTCTCCTTTGGACTGTTTTATCTTATTTTATCTTCTTATGGATGACCAGGCCTGTGCAGGCTCATAATTCAATCAAGTCTGATAAAATGTGATCTTCCTCTCCCGTGTGACTGTGCATTCATTTGTGAATGTTAATTACAGCATCAACCCACCCTGCACCATGAAGATGACATCCGAATAAAGAGGGGAATTGAAGAGGTTGACGAGAGTCTGGGGGCCAAGCTGGGAAGCGCGTACACTCGGGGTGTCTCTGGTGCCCTGCACATGCACACAAACATGCACGCATGAAGCCAAAGGAGGTGAACCGTGAGTTAACACCTGAGCTGGATGTCAGGTTGTTACTAGGCAATTGCTATTCTGAACATTTATCCGACTTCCCCAGTGGAATACATATGGCACCTGTGATAGTCTCACGTAGCGCTGGCCAGACACAGTTGAATTGCAATGCCAAGCGCATCATAATAAAGCTGGAAACCAGGTGCTTATTTTTAAATCCCGTCCATTGAGCTATTTAACAAATGCCAGTGCTGGCAATAATACGGTACAGTGACAACATCAGGTAACTCAAGATCAGTTTGAAATGACATTGTCAGAGAGGTATTAATTTAGCAATCTGTTTGCAGTTGGAAGTGCTGCAGGGCACTGCATCAAACGGAGAGGTGTCTCCTGCCCCTACCAGCTTTTATTAATTTACACTGCAGGTCCAAGCGCCCGAGTCCGATTAAATATCTATTTCAAACTTTTTTGACAGTCTATTTCCATGGACCTTCAAGTGAAACATATCCGAAATAGCTCTGCTTACACTGAAGGAACTCAGGAAACAATCCGCATATGCAGATGCCCAAATTGCACGTAATTGCACATGTCAACACCACAGTAGTAAACAATAATAAATAAATGATGCAAAAATACAAAAATCAATAAATACCCAAATTGTGCCAATAGAGAAAAAAAAAGTCACATCAACCATGTAGTGTAAATGCAGACGTATTATGATATAGTGTAGTTGTACATTTTGATACAACTCTTGTATTGGATCTCATCCGATTGTGCAGGTGTACCTTGTGTGGCCAGTGCACATTATGGTATGTAATTTTCACAGCGTGTGGAAGCAGCAGTGTGGACAGGGTTGTTGGTGTGTGTGAATGGATTGTTTGATAATTGTCAAACAGCATCTGACTGGACAAATAGAGAGATTCATCATGTCTCAGCTAGTCCAAACACATCCATCTTTATGAAGCTCCAGTTCTTCGAAATGGGCTGGTGCGAAGGCCACCTGCCACTTCTCCTAATCTCCCTCTAAACTGAAAGGAAGAAATCCTGCTGACGAATTTCGTGCCTTCCCTGTATGAAGACCTGAAGGCCAATTTGAGTGCATGTCTTGTTTATTTACTTTTAATTCCCACAGTATCCGAGAGGTGATTATGGTGACTAATTATGTAAATATGCTAATTATAACAGCACTGTGTCAAAACAAGATCTCACTGATGAAGGCCAATTTAAAAACATGTTTATAGAATCTAAGAACAGGTTTCTCATATCACAGATTAGAGTTACTGTATTTAACACCTTATTTGGTGAGGGCAGAGATATTGTAGTTGTAAGGTAAAATCTCTTGGGGGTACACTGTCGGTATGAGGGAAGTGGCAGAGAAAATGTGAAAGGACAAATTTAGAATTCACCCTTTCTCTGCCAATAAGTGATCGTATGCGCTCCATAAGCTGAGCCACTGCAAGCGAGTTCTTCAGCTTCTCTTCCAAGGCCTCCTGGAGGTGCTCCCACTCCCACGCACCTACAAAACATCAAGAGATGCATTGATTCTGTGGACCTCAAAAAGTACATAGTTTATTGAAATACATCTCAAAGTCCTCAGCTGCAGGCCCTGTTGTAACGGCCACCCACATACCTGACATTGATTGTCAAAAGAATACCCAATATGTGTTACAGAATGATCATCAGTTCAGTTTAGTTTTGTTTCAATTTAAAGTTGACTCATTTGCCATTTGGTCTGTTAGAAAATTTAAAACACAGTACTGTTCATTTTCAATTGGGTTTATATTGCACGTAAAAGTTAAATAAACAAACTACCCAAATAAATGTTTTAAAAAATGTTCTTAAAGATTAAATGCAAATGTGTTGAAAATAAAAGTTAAATACAACTGAACTGTACTTAGGCAGTGATTCTTTTGTGTGCCACTAGAGGGAGACCCTGTACCACTAGTGGAACTTGTACTACACTTTGAGAGTCACTGATCTAATCAGATCTAATCCAAAGGCTGCATTAAAAATTATGTCTTTACAATTACAACAGTACAGTGTATCAGTCATTATTGTGTCATTGTTTTTCTTATATTCAATCATACAGTATGTAAAGGAATATTTAATGTTTCAAATACAGTGGAATACTTGTGTAAAAGGGATCCAAAATATCCCCTCTGAGACTGCTTCTCTTTTTTTTCGATTACTATTAGGTTGACATCAGCCTGTCATGGATGTCTTCATAGATCATCTGCTCGATGGTGCACAGAATTATGGATGGGGTCCAAGACAGGAGCTGCAATGTTCTTCTTTGAGAAAGAGAGAGAACTAAGAGGAACAATAGGGTTAATACTGAAATTATTGATTTTTTTTTATTTTTTTTTTTACTAACATCATGCACATCTCCCAAGAGTTGTTGAAGTCTTGTGAGATTTTGTGGCCCCATGCGTTAATTGTTCCTGTCCATATTGTTATGAGTGTGTGCATTAACTATACGTCGGCTAGCTTGGCATTTGTGAATTTATTTCATGAAACTCTGACTGTGGCTTGTGTATTGAACAGTGGCATTCCGGTCATGTTCACTGTATCACTGAGCAATTTGGTGACTTACCAAATGCATACATTGAAATTTCTCAATAAGGTCTCTTTTTCTGCAAAGTAAAAGACCCAATTTGTCTTTATGTGAGTCACTACTGCCCCATTTTCGTTAAATAGCTAATAATGCTAACTGTACCAGAGATGTGCAAGTGAATAACTGCACTACACCGATCAATTTAAAAAAAAAATCTACAAATGCACTGAATCCGCAATAAGTGAACATTAAATAGTGGTTGTCTTATTTATACGAGGTATTTCAGAAAAGTCACAAAATGAGTATTTCAAACCCAAACTACACACTATGAGTTTTTCCCTTCTGTGTGGGCCAGAAGACCAACCAGCACAATGACAAAGAGATCCTGCGGCATTTGCTTTGTTCAGTGTGCGAGAAGAGGCGAGAATTGTGGCAACACAACTCGTGGCTGCTTCACCATGATAGCGCACCTGCTCAAAAGGTCCAGAGCATCCAACAGTTCCAGGCCAAGAAGAACATTGCCATGCTGGAGCCTGGCTTGTGTGATATTTTTCTTCTTTCCCAAGCTCAAGGGAGTAATCCTGTTTTCACAATATAGACAACATCAAAATCCTACCATGAGTGCATGAAGGCGTGGCAGATAAGGTTGGGATTAATTCGAAGGAGAAAACTTGTAGTTTGGACTTGAAATACTGTATATCGTTCGCGACACCAGTCCTGGAACCTTTCTGATACACGTCATACACTAGGTTGGACGGTCAAGAAAGTTAAAACGTATGATTAATCAGCCCAGCTGCAATTAGCTCCCCCTATATCACGTCATCTGAGGATGAGTAATTCTATTTTATTTTAGTTTAGTTTTATTTAGTCAAATTATACAGCTGTTAACCTATAATTGGATGACAAACTGTTAACTGTATATTTTTCCCCTGGACACACAAATAAACATCATATTAGTGCTGAAATTAGACATTGGAATAGAATAAATGGAATAGATGAATACAAATTCTTTTTGCAGCATGATGGCATATTGATTTGCACGTCAGCCTAATAGTCGAGGGATTCTCATTCGAATCACAGCTCCAGTCCTCCTGTGTGGCGTTTGTATGTTCTCCGCATGCTTGCGTGGGTTTTCGCCATGTACGTCGGTTTCCTTCCACATTCCAAAACATGCTTCTTAAAAAAACAAAAAACAAACAAACACTATTGTTCACTGCCTTAATTCACAATCTGACTGTTCAATAACATACAATAATCCCTTCGTGCTCAATGTGATACATGTCCATATACTGTATACACATAGTATAATAAGCCATTGACAAATCATATTAAATCAGCAGCACACTACAAAAGGAGACACAGTCTTACAGTGTTAGCATCAACCTAGTAAAATCATGGCCTCTATGACACACACACGCACACACACACATACTGACAAACCAGAGCGTGAAATTATTTCAGGGAAGGAGGGGATTTTTTTTTTCTTACAGACACAATATTATTCTAGGGTGGAAAATCTGCTAAAATGACGAGTCAAAAGGCAAAGTATTGTTTATAGCCTTCCAACAAATGAAAATCAAACAATAGCTCCTGATGTGCTTTCTTGTTTCCTTGGGCAATGCAGAGTACACAAATAGTATATGAGATTAGCCATTTATACAAATATAGCAATGCATGTGAGGTTGGAGATTCAATTCGAAACACCATGTTAAAGGTTAACAGTCATTTTTTTACACAACATGTAACATTGTCTCCTTGCAGTGCTTGGTGGAAATGTGACGTTCATATTCTGCTCTTGCTTCCCCACCCCATAAACTCAAAAGCAGCACACACTTGTCATAGTATCCTCCATGCTACACTTCCATCCTCACTCCCCATTCTTTTTTTACCTTCTTCTCAACTTTTCCCTCATTCCTCTGCCATCCTTGTCCTCTACCACATGAGAAGAATCCACAATGCACACTGCCCCACCTGTCTTTAAGGAGTAAACACTTCTTCTTCATGCAGTCCTTTAAACAGACTGAGTCTAACCCTATAATCTGCTGAGCTCTCACAGCTGTTGGTGTTTCTCCTGCAAGCGCGATAGCAAATGTAAGCATATGTGTGTTCATCAACACTGTGCTCATAAACACATGAAAGGGTGCAAATCACGCACGCAATTTTTGCACGACACACAGTCTTTGATGAAGTGCACCACACTCTGACACATAGCGAGCACAGTACTGCTGACCTCTGAGAAGATTTTCATGAAACGCATAGTCCATCATACGCTTGTTAAACTAGACTTCATGTGCTATAGGAAATGCACTAGTGGAGAAGTCTTTGGCTGCACGTAGCTCGATTTACATATTCTTTAGATGTGATGTTTGTATGTCTTAAGTATTAAGGAGTATTAGGGGCACTCAAAAGGAAGTAAAAATACTACAAAGAAAAGAAGTCATAAAATTATGAATTGTTATTTTACGAGAAAAAGAAAGTTGTAATATTACAAGAAAAGTTCTCATTTTACATGAATTAAAGTTGTAATTATACAAGGTCACAAAATTAAGAGAATAAAGTTGAAGTATTACAAGAATATACTCGTAATTTTATCTGGAAAAGACTGATAATTGTACAAGAATAAAGTTATAATATTGCGAGACTAAAGTTGTAATTTTACATGAATGAAAGTTGGAATTTTAAAAGAACAAAGTTGTCATATTATGAGGATGAGTAAAAATATCACGAGAAAAAGTCTTTCACGAATCAGAAGTTTAACAGTTCCCTGTGCCTTTCAGCTGTTGCTGCTTCTTGCATTCAGATAATTAGATGCGTGGTGGTGCCAGTGTCAGGACCGGGACATTGCTTTCACCACAAAGGTGATGGTAAACTTCACACTCTGGTAAACAGCTTCCCGCTATCCCCTGCATTCTGCCTCCTTTAAGCCTCGGTTACTACTTCAGAAGCCTGTAAATTCACTGGTCAACATCCCACATCGGTACCTTACACAAGACACTGAGCCAGGAAAATGCAGTGAAAAAGCCACCAGTGTGAAAGGAGCTATAATTATATGATAATAAAAATGTAACATTATGAATTAAGTTGCTATTTTATAAGGGAAAAGTTTGTATATTTGGAGAATAAGCTCACATTGTTACGAGTAGTCGCGTACAACAATGGTCCTCGTAACCAACAACGCCAATCCAATTATAAATCAGAATCATGGAATGACCGCAACTCTAATTTGCGCCAAACTTACATGTCGAAACAGGGTACATGCAATGACCAGCCTAAACCTGACTCGTCTAACCGAGACCCTAAAACGGCTAGTGACTACCGTGAAAAGGGCTCCCGAACTAACAGCTCCCAAAGGGAAGAATTACTTGAGGTGCACCGCAGCCTGTCCAAAGCCAAAAAGCAGGGACCCGTCATTATGACTAGGCCTGACAGAGTCGAACACAGAGGCCACAGAGGACGCGATAGGTCAACCAGGTAACCTCCATTTTTCCCCCAATGACCTGCCAAGTGCCTCTGTGACCCCGGCCGACTCCACAACGACCTCACCTCGCCATAACTTTGTGACGGCCAATCCTTAGACCCCTCTCGTACCGTCCTAATCGTCTGACTAGACCCAGGCTAGGCTCATGACTCGCGTGACATTGCACTACTGAATAACGTTCTGCCATTCCGACAGCTTTTGGGTGAACTAACCGCTAAAGGTACTTCTCGGAAGTTCTATTTAACCGTAACACTTGAGCATGAACTTGTCCGCGAAGCTCTGAATGACGCCGGGACATAACAGACATCACTGTTATGTCCCACGTTGTGTTCAATCAACTTCTGACATTGGTACAAGCCAGTGGCCGTGACCTTCAACTGCAACGCTGCGTACTAACTATCCGCGCATTTTTGGTGACTACCACCGAGCTAAACACCTTAACTATTCTTCACTGGACAATTGGCCCATGACGCTAGTCCATCCGGTCTATGTGTCTCCAATTGAATCCGTCCCCCTGCTCATCGGCCAAGACCTGCTGTGCCGCTTTGAGCACACTAATTGATAAAAAAATCTTCAGCTGTGGGCGCAGGTGGAACAGGCATTGCCACCACCAACTTGGGAACTGTCCTAAGACCAGTGCCTGGTATTGGACCACTCGGAGGACTGCGACCTGTCAGACCGCACTCCTTCAAGTGAAGACACCCCCATTGACGACACTGCCGAGTCCCCTGTAGCCACCTCACCACCGCTGAACAGACTTAGAGAACGCGACACGTTTCTCTGCCATCTTGTGCAACCCCAGCATGAAGAGCGCTACTGCCTCAATGTTGCTGGTGGGATTAATGACTGCCCGACAGACAACGTCATCCTGGCCTGGTGGGCGGACAAATTGGCAATTTCTCAGGCACTTTTTGACACCCTACGACTTAAGCATCCTGACCTTCAATTAACACTGAAAACCTTCCGCTTTCCCGTTAATACCGCGCCGCCATCTGCCGTGACTGCAGTGGGCGTGTGCACCCTGAACCTGCAATGGAACGATCGCTCGTTGACTCACTGCTTCCTAGTGATCCCCAAGTTGCCGCATAAAACGCAGAGGTACTTGTTCGACTGGCCGTTCAAGTTGACACCATTAACAATGTTTTGTGGTCGCGCGCTAATAGCGATTCCGCTAACCGTGTTTTTCAACCATTAAAACCATCCCCGACACTTGCGAAGTTTTGAGCGAAGACGAAGTTACAGTAAAAGCATTGACTGTTAACTTCCCTATTCAACTGTTCGCGCGCGCTAACCAATCAGTAACCGGTCCTCATGCGTTCGTTCAGCGTTCGACCTGGGTTTGTCGCTGCATGCCACACCCCTCCGAGACGCTTCCCAGACCACCGTGCTGCTAATTTACAACTACACACGGAGCGACATCCACATCCCCAGATCTACTAGGCTTGGCCTCTTGAGCTGCTCCGACTTCTACAATTTCACTCTCACGGTCCCCGTGATTGGTCACCTCCCACTAGACCTCTCCCCATTGCCTAGCTCTGGTGGAGTACAAGTCACTGTTCCTTCGCGACACATTGCTATCGTTCCAGTGGGACCTACTGAGGGTGATGACATCTTCAGAGTGGACCTGGCTGCAGACCAACACCTGGTGATCCATACGCTCAGTACAATCCCAATGGCACCCGAAACCGCGTCACCCACAACTCCTCCCACTCCCTCATACTTCTCGGAAACCAACTCACCGACAACGGTAACACCGTGTGATAGTCACCTGCTCCCTTTTCCCGACTTCAAAATGCACGTGCAGCAGGTCCTGCCAGGTGCTGACGCCCTGAGTTCCGATGAAGAACGACAGCGTTTGCGGAAGGTGCTAATCAAACACGTTGCTTCGATCTCTAAAGACTCACTACACTGCACCCTAACTGACATCTACTTGGCACCTTCCCTCTCCTTGATTGACGAGTCAGGTTCTACACCTGACTGCTGGTGGGGGACCACCCCTTTTTGGCTGGGCATAAAGGGCGAAGCCCCCTTTGTTGAGTGCTGGCGCTCGTTCGACCAACTTGCCAACGACTGGCTCAGGCAGGAAGCCCCACCTCTCACCACGAGGTGGCGAGGACACATCGGACCCTTCCTCGCCGCAGGGCATCCTGCCAGCGCGCTCCCGAGCTACCCTTTTGGGTGCCTTGGGCAGCTCATGGGCAAGCTCCGTTGGAAAGGAAGCAGACAGTGCACGTCTGCTCCGAACATCTTGCAAACAGAGACTCTTTTTCCTGCTGTTTTTTTTCCTTCCTCCTTTTCCGCCAAATCCACCTGTTCCCCGTGCAGACCAAACATTCGGGAGATCAACCAGCCTGCCTAAATTGTGTTCCATCTAAAAGTACAGATTAGTGCATCTTTGGGTTTAAATGAACGAGAACAAGAACCCCCAGCTATATGCATTGTCATCACTTGCTCATTCCCAACCTCACATCACAAGTCAGTCTCCTTTGCCAATATTCTTTTCCCCTAAATTAATTACGTTTTTTTCCAAACCAATATACGCTACACTAGATTCCATCCATCCATCCATTTTCCGTACCGCTTATCCTCACTAGGGTCGCGGGCGTACCGGAGCTATCCCAGCTGACTCTGGGCGAGAGGCGGGGTACACCCTGAACTGGTTGCCAGCCAATTGCAGGGCACATATAAACAAACAACCATTCGCACTCACATTCACACCTACGGGCAATTTGGAGTCTTCAATTCACCTACCATGCATGTTTTTGGGATGTTGGAGGAAACCGGAGTACCCGGGAAAAAACCCACACAGACAAGGGGAGAACACGCTAACTCCACACAGGCAAGGCCGGATTTGAACCCGCAACCTCAGAACTGTGAGGCAGATGTGCTAACCAGTCGCACACCATGCCGACTTTACGAGATTTATAATTTATAATGTGCCTGTGCGAAGCTTGTGGTCAAAATGTACGCTTGCGGTAGGTACCGCTTTGGGTACATTCGAAGGAATGGCAGCCAGCGAGACTCCTGTAAAATATCCACACTCTTGCTTTTATTCCCTACCACTCTCTGTAGCAACCTGTTTCTTTCTTAACTATTACGCTATCTTTTCATGGTTTAATAAATGTGTTAAAGTACAATGTACTGTATTACGTGCAGCATCAAATGCCTGTACAGGGTCGCTGTTTAGGGCGTCAATATATCCAGTCGCTAAGTGTGTGGGGGTGAGTTGGCCACTGTTATTTTTTGCGATGATCGGGATCAATCGGTTTCAAGCGCATCGTACAGTTTGCGGCACCCTTCAAAGAGGGATGTCTGCGCTGTTGTGGGAGTGATGACAGCCGATTTCAATCCCGTCCAATCAAAGCAGCTCCTCTTAATCCCTAAATGTGGCATGCTAAAATGGCACTGACAGTCTTTGACATGGTGGAAGAAAATGATTTGCTCGCGCAAGGTACATTTATACGGAACTACAATGAAGGAGATCACAAATACTGTATCTGCGCCGTAAAGTAGGCACTTGAAGACACCTGAACCCCAAGATGTGCGGAGGCATTTTATTCATTCTATTCAGTTCATTTATAGCGACGTGTGATTATAAATCGCAGTATGGAAGGAAGTGCACAAAATTCCACACATCATGTCTGTCATTAGCCAAGCTGGTCAACAGCAAAGAAGAAACAAAACGACTACATTGGACCCCTACATACTCGCGGTTCGGCACCCGTGGATTCACCTATTCACTGACTTTTTTTTCTCACTTTCTTTTTTCTTTCTTTTCTTTTTTTTGGGAGGGGGGACAACCACCCAAATGCTTACTGGCAGTTTATCCTTGCTTGTTCAAGAATTTTTGGGATTAAAACTTTGTTCTTTTTTTTCAATGCAGTAATAATGTGTGTCAATTATCCACAGATCTTCGCTATTCACGGTCCCTATCCCCCGTGAATAGTGGGGTTCCACTGTAAATGGAAAAATAAAATTGAGACATCACTTTCACTCTCAGCTTCATCTCTGCGTGTGGTCCTCTCAAGACATCCGCTCACATCAGGAGCGTGTGTGTGAGTGAGAAAAGCAAAACCTGTGAAAGAGGCTATTTTGTGTTTTATGTTCTATACTGTCCATACAGTTTTTATTTACCCCAACTCCCACCTAATATTACATCAGTTGTGATCTAAAGTCACAAAAAGTCAAGGCATTCTCTACTACTGTTTGAACAATTCTCTCACAATCAACTGTTAGGTGTGTGCCAAGATTTTTGTTTGTATACAGTATTGCATGTTATTATAAGAGTTTAGCAATATTTAACTGTTCTGGTACTTTACCTCGGTAAATGAACATGAGCGTTTCCCATAAGCACATGCACAAGAGGGGATCCTTCACGACCAGACGAGAGAGGCGACCAGCCAGATGTCCCTCAGATCGAGGCATGTCATCAATTATTCCGCCGTCCCAGGTGGAGAGTAACGAGTGGGGGGCTCCATCCCTCTCCCTGCAGACACACCGTGACTGCGGCCGTTCCCTGTCAAACCAGACAAAATTCAGCACAAAGGAGGAGGTAAGCACCTGGTGGCTACAGATGGTGAAATAGCTTGATAACATAATACATCTCATACCTGGTCTTAGGCCCCAGGAGTAGCTGTCGGAAATACGGGCTGACAGCGCAGAGTGCGGATGCGTGAGCCCATCCCAGTTCTTTCCCGGAGTCTCCTGCATAGAAGGCCACGTCGGCAAACTGCACGCCACGCTCCAACAACCACTGCATGTCTTGGGAGAAGCTTGACTCCTCCACTCGAATTGGAGGAAGGCGAGCTGAGGAAAGGGAAGTGGAAGCTTAACAGGTAAGAGTGGTGCAGGGGAAGAGTAAGAGCAAGATGTGTTTTTACAAAGAATCAGATAGCATTTGTTGACTGCGTCAAATTAATGTTTTTTACTAAAATACCCAAATTGAAAATTTTCTTCACTTTTAAAAACGTTGACATATTGCAAGCATTATTTGTTACCAAGCCCCGTTTTAACATAAATTGAATACAAATTGAACAAGCAATTTTTTACTGGCTTCCGATTTCAAAATTATTTATCCATCTATTTGTTGTGTATATGTAATAATATGAGATGATCATGCATTTATATTGGTTCACAGTCATGACAGCCCTCTGACGGAAACCATAACGACTATGTGGCCCAAATATGAGTTTGACACCCCTGACTAGTATTTAATACATCCATCCATCCATCCATTTTCTGAGCCGCTTCTCCTCACTAGGGTCGCGGGCGTGCTGGAGCCCATCCCAGCTATCATCGGGCAGGAGGCGGGGTACACCCTGAACTGGTTGCCAGCCAATCGCAGGGCACATACAAACAAACAACCATTCGCACTAACATTCACACCTACGGGCAATTTAGAGTCGTCAATTAACCTACTACGCATGTTTTTGGGATGTGGGAGGAAACCGGAGTGCCCAGAGAAAACCCACGCAGGCACAGGGAGAACATGCAAACTCCACACAGGCGGGGCCGGGGATTGAACCCCGGTCCTCAGAACAGTGAGGCAGACGCTCTAACCAGTTGGTCACCGTGCCAGTATTTAATACATTTCATTTAATACATTTATATTTACAGTTTAAGGCATTTACTACATAAAATTTCAATGAACACAGTGACAGATAATCGTGAATGAAGACCTTTCTTTCTTTTGACGCACATGATTTACCAATGTGTCAAACTGCCACAGTGTAGCACCAACTACTGGTCAGGAGGACTTTCTCAATGTTAGATTTTTTTTCCTTAAGTATCGGTAGCTGGTATCGGCAGTATTGATGAGTACCTGATACCTTAAAAATAAGGCCGGTTTCGGCCCCTGGTATCGGTACTCGCCCATCCATAATAAAAAGCATAGTAAGGAAGGCAAAGAAATTCAATATTGTTCATTGGGCAAGTCAATTGTCTATCGCAACCAACAGTGCATTCTTTTCAGTTATGTCATCAGAATCAGAATCAGAATCATCCTTATTTGCCAAGTATGTCCAAAACACACAAGGAATTTGTCTCCGGTAGTTGGAGCCGCTCTACTACAACAGACAGTCAATTTACAGAACACTTTGGAGACATAAAGACATTTACAAAAAACAATTGTGAAGTGAGTCGTATAAGGTCTCCAAAGACGGACAAAAAACACAAAAACAAAAACAATACTAGAGAGCGCGTGACCGAGGCGACCACACTGGTAGGCGCCATCTTGGATTCAAATGGAAATGGGAAAACAATCAGAACAGAACATCTATTTTTTTAGATACATACTGTACTGTAAAATTTGACAGCTAAGACACAAATCTTCAGATTATTTAGTGGACTGGCACTAAAACTACATTATTAATTTTAGATGCCACGTTATTCTTCTGACCTGGTTGTTCCAAGTGAGGCGGGCGAAGCTCGTGGACTTTATTTCCTCGCCTCTTTTCTGGCTTCTCTTTGGCTTTGTGTTTCAGACACTGGATCATGAAGTACTCCAGCTGAAAAATACAGAGATACACTCGTTCAAAAACAAGGCACAAAAATAAGTTGTTACATCATCTGTTCTTCGCTTTGGGAACAAATTGCCCCCATCATAAGATGTACAATCTTAAAAATGAATAAACCTTGAGGTGAGATGCAAAGCGCGTGTGCGTGCGTGTGTATGTGTGTGAGTGCATGTGTGTACCACGCTGCCAAAGTAGCGACCGACGAACACATGGTTAAGCGAGGGTAACTCCAGGTAGGTGGCCCCCAGGTCCCGGGACAGCTGCAGACCTTCACTGTGAGGCACGCAGCTGCTCCAGTCAGATGCACACAGCGGACAAGTACAGGGAGGACCCTCGTCTAAGGAGGACATTTCAGTTAGTGGCCAAGAATGATCACATTTATGTTTGACTCAATATTGTATTAAATAGAAATATATATGGTACGGCAAATGGCACCACTATTTGATCCACAATATAATGTGTAATGCCACATTGTAGGTTGTTGAGCTGAATGGCTATGTCCTAAGTGAAATTCAAAGAGAACGAAAGTACACAAACGGATCAAATTCTAAGACTTGTATGCATTGTACAGACAATTTTTAAACTTCATCCACATATAGACAAACAACCATTCACACTCACATTCAAACATATGTACAGTTTAGAGTCATCAGTTAGCCTAATATGCATATTTTTGGACTAGTAAAAAGCACGGATAAAACATGCAAATTCCACACAAAAAGGCTAGGGCTGAGATTCAACCCTTGAACCTCAGTCAGAACCGTGAGACAGAAGCGCTTAACCACTATGCACTGTGCTGCCCTTCGGGGGTGGTATGAGCTCGAACAGGGAGAACGGGTGGCTCCTCAAATACAAATCTTAAAGCAAGTTTTTCAATGAGTCAAAGGTTCATGTATTGATGTCGGTCAGGCCACATGAGATAATGCCGTAATATTCAAAACAAAATGTCATTTTTATACAAAACAAGAACAAATATATGAACTACAATAAAATGTCATGTCCATTTTGGCATGTCCAAAAAAATCCCTTTTTGACTCATAATACCTCACAAAGACCATCAGATGAGCATTATCAGTGGTGTCAATGGACTCAGCCAAGGCTAGTAAGTCAGTGCGTCTGGTTGCTGAGGAACCTGAAAGGGGATTTGCTTAAGTTTAGCTCTCATTTTCTCCTTTTTTGCCTCAAACATTGTGTTCATCACTTCACTGGTGCATTCTTTTATTATTTCTGCATCCGAGAATGGCTTTTTGTGCTTATCCAACATCCACACCACTCAAAGTGAGTGAGTTGCTTTTTGTTGTTGTGTCATGGATGGCTCAAGAATCCTGTTTGCAGCTTGATATGATGATTTCAGTGCATTATTTTTTCTTGTTCTTACCGCTGGATTTTTAGAAAATATCTCTGCAAAAATTCCTGTGCTTCTTCTGATAATGCTGTTTCAAAGTGGAAATCTTCATCACACCAATAGTCTCCTGGCATATCAAGCACAGTGCTCTTAACTGGAGGGGGAATGGAAGCACATTTTTCAATCCATTCTTAAATTGCTGCTTTTCACTCTCCACATTTGTTTTATCAGCAAACTTGGAACACACCATTTTTGTACAATACAAGCTCCTACAGCAGGCAAACTGTGAAAGTAAACAATTGCACTTGCAGCAGTGAACTCAGTGACTGAGTAACAGGCTGTCTCTGAATCGTTGGCATGGAGACAAGTCCCAGTATACTGACCCTACCAAAACAGATAGTGATGGTAAACATTTTTCAATTCACCTCGTGCACTGCCAACCTCACACAATGAATGGCTTGGTTGACGGCGCACTGCTTTGTGCAATGTAGCTTACGGCCGTACTACTCTGAGAACGCCCAATCTCGTCTGATCTCGGAAAGGGTCGACAGTTCAGGGGCCACAAATAGCGCATTTGATCCTTGCGGAAGTGAGATTTGAAACCCCCACCTCTGTAGAGACTGCAACCTGAATACAGTTGACCATCCTGACACATTTGGTTAGTCTCCGGCCTGACAGAAACGACCTTGAAAACCTCGTCTCATAATGTTTTTCTATCCATTTTCCATACAGCATATCCTCCTCGGGGGTGAAATGAAGCTCATCCTAGCTGACTTTGGGTGACCGGTTACACTCTGGACTGGTCGCATTTTACAAAATGCAATGCGCTGGAATTAACACAAAGCAGTCATTTTAGCAGGTGCTTGAAAGCTTTGGTTTTCATTAATATTTTGAAAATAATGACCCTTGTTCCCACTTCAGCCAGCCCAATCCCTGCCAGCTCTTGTCCAATCTCGGAAAACTAAGCAGGGTCGGTCCTGGTTAGTACTTGGATGGGAGACCACCTAGGAGTACCAGGTGCTGGGGTTGGACTGTAGTCCAATCACCTGCTCCCGTAAAAAAAATTACAGAAAATGCAATTGCGGCCTAATGTGCCTCATGGCATTGAGAGCTCGAACTAACTAACTTCCCACTGTAAAACAATGGCAAAAAAAAACTAGTGGCAAAGTTTTAATATAGTAGGCATTTCAAATGTAATTTTTAAATTTGTTGCTGCAGGAGTTCGCATGTGTGCTGATCTCGTGTTGTAAAATAGTCCACTTGAAACTCATACAGTGATTACATTTTTGTACAATATCCTAATAAATTTTCATATAAACACCTTAGTATTGAATACTACTCAGATGCCATCTACTGACTATTTTCTAAAAGGCAATATTAAACACAGAGCAAGGCCTACCCTTTATTGCTAATGCCCATACAGACATAGATGGAGTGGCATAAAAGGAAAATTGAATGGGTTCTTCCATTTATTGAATGAAGCCTGGCACCTGCTGTGTTCTGCAATTTTCAAGCATGTAATGTCTGCAGTGGTATGCTAGCAGGAACCAGCCACGCTGAGCTATGTGCACATGGGAAAATAAGACAGAATCAGACAGAAAATTAGTGTGATTATCTTGCAGGAAGAAAAAGGGCCACAGAGAGACAGAACAAAGAACAGAGCAAGAAAGAATGAGTGGGACATGGCTAAGTGCTGAGGCATTTGATAAATCATACTGCTAATAACCTACAGGCACTCAGCCAAGAGTGCGTGTAAGAGACAGAGTGAAAATAGGAGTATGAGCGTCTGTCAGGCAGTGACTTGACACATCAGTATTGTGTTTATGTGCACGAGAGCGCGCGTGTGCCCTTGGCGGAATAGTGTGGCCCTGCACTCGGCGCTGCTTTAATGGGCACGTTAATGCACGTACTGCAGCGATGGGCTAAATCGAGCAATCTGAGCTCAGCCGTCATTCTCTGCAGTTATGAGGGAATAGCGTGAACCTTCTCTCGGGAGCAGCAACAAACTAAAACGCAAAACCCTTTTGTCTGCCCTCGTGCAACACCGCAAACACGCGCACACACAAGCACACACACGGCACGAGCACAACTTGACTTACGCTCTGATCTTTCCGCGATGCTGCACTGACAGGATTTCAAAGAATGTTGAGCAGAAAAGCTAAAAATACAGCTACGTGCATTTGATTGGCTTTTTTACACAAAATGCACTGAATGAGGATCAATGTCCTGTGCATATACATGCACTTGCCACAACATTGAGAACAACAATCTAATGAGATCCAATAGGGCCTACCAAAAATCTGACTTTACAAAGATAACTATGCTTAGTTTTATTGACACAAACAGAGAGGTATTACTGGAGTGGTACCTTGATGTATGTGATTAATTCATTCCGTGACCACGAGCGTAACTCAATTACTTGTACAGTATATCAAATAATTTCCCCATTGAAATTAAATGAAATGCCATTAATCCATTCCAGACACCCCCCAAATGTTGTTTTTTTTTTATGTTACTTGTTTTTAATAAAGACAAATGGCAATGTATTGTACAAAAAACATCCATCCATTTTCTACACCGCTTATCCTCACTAGGGCCGCGGGCGTGCTGGAGCCTATCCATAGCTATCTTCGGACGAAAGGCGGGGTGCACCCTGAACTGGTCGCCAGCCAATCGCAGGGCACATACAATATAAACAAACAATCATTCACACTTAACATTCACGCCTACGGGCAATTTAGAGTCTTCAGTTAACCTACCATGCATGTTTTGGGGATGTGGGAGGAAACCGGAGTTCCCGGAGAAAACCCATGCAGGCACGGGGGGAACATGCAAACTCCACACAGGCGGGGCCGGATTTGTATCCAGGTCCTCAAAACTGTGAGGCAGACGTGCTAACCAGTCGTCCACTGTGCCGCCCTTGTATAAAAACAAACTGATAAAAGAGAATGTAAAGAAATAAACTGGTTTTAGTGTAAATACTGCACGTTGGGACAAGCAGAGTCGCAACGATAGCTGTAGTGTTGTATACTTGCCTTTAAGGGGCGTGGCCTAATTATTGTGTCATCGGTAACATGGTTACCTTCGTGTGCATGTGAGTTTTGTCATACTGTAGCTGCTCACGAGTGTTCTCATTTTGTACTTGTGTGTTTGACTATTTGTTCCATTCAATAAACAGCTGAAAGTGCATTGGCCACTAGCGGCAATGTCGTATCACTCGCAAGTCAAATTTTGGCTCGCAACGCAAAGCAAAAAATCAGAAAACTCATAAATTGGGTACCACTGTATTTGTATTTGATACTGGACTTTTTTAATCTCATTAGATTGTGCCTAATGTTGTGAGGCCCTCTCACAAAACTGCACCAATCCTACTTTGGTTACAAAGTACAGATGTGCCTAATGGCTTGTACATTGGTGGCATTTTCTTTTCAAGTCAAAACTGTGCTAAAATATGAATATGATCATTTATTTGAGAAGGTGATGGAGGCCAAACAAAGAATATAATGAGATGCCTCTCAAAATTAATTTTTACTGACAAAAATCATTTAAAGGACCAAAATTAGTTGTTATAAATAAATAAATAACTCTTCAAGTATATTAAAAATCACATACTCACCGTTCAGCCTAGCTCCAACTGCCACCAAGATAACAGGCACTCCCCAGTGCCTAAGAAGTGGGCGGAGTCTTGGGGCATATCCATTCCTGACCTGCTGGAAGGCCAGTTTGTCAGTCACTGAATACTTGATGACCAGAATGTCCGCCTGCTCAAGAACTTTACGTACGCTGGCCCAGTCACTGTCCAGCAAGTCCTGGAGAGGAAAAAGGAGACATATCCGATTAATCAACAGTTTGCAGTGACAACTATCATGGATGTAACCTCAGATAACCCTTCCCCTTCCCCTCACAATGTTGGCTTAACATACAGTAAATACATATCCTACCAAGTCTTTGAAGGGTTACACCAGTGATTCCTCACTACTGTGCCATGGCCATGGCACATTTGTGTTTTGTTAAAATCCAGTTTCACTTAAATGATCAGAAAATTATTATTAATATACAAATAATGTATCCTTGTTCATCTATCTATGCCAGCAAGGTATATTAACAGTAAGAACAATTAAATGGCAGAAGGTACATAATTGACCTGTGTATTCACATTTTGTGACATTTTTGTTTGGTGGTGTGATATTTTTCTAATGTAAGATATGTGTCTTGACTAAGGTTGGGAAACACGAGGAGAAAACATACATCCATCCATTTTCAGTACCGCTTAACCTCATTAGGGTCGCAGGCGTGCTGGAGCCTATCCCAGCTATCTTCGGACGAGAGGCGAGGTACACCCTGAACTGGTCGCCAGCCAATCGCAGGGCACATATAGACAAACAATCATTCACATTCACATTCACACCTACGGTGTTGCATGTTTTTGGGATGTTGGAGGAAACCGGAGTACCCGGAAAAAAACCCACGCAAGCATGGGGAGAACATGCAAACTCCACACAGGCGGGCCTGAACCCCAATCCTCATAACTGTGAGACAGATGTGCTAACCAGTCGGTCACTGTGTCGAGTGAGAAAACAACCTGACTGAAATCAAAAAGCTGGTGAACCCTGCAAAGCACTTACATAATATAAAAAATAAATACATAATAACATAATAAATTATTTGAATAAAAACAAAGAAGCGTAAAGTTGAGTGACAGGCTATTGCCAGGCTAAGACAGCTCCACAATACAACACATACTGTACTGTTGCAAAATCAAAAGAATTCGCCAATTCATCTGCTTTTAAGAACAAAAGTTGTTTCATTCTTTTAGGGGGTGCTTGAGGGCAGCACACTGAAAGTACAAGTGCAAACCTCAAATCAGCGCTTGGTTAGAAAGTGGCCTTGAAAATAGAAAATGATTCAACATCTCATGACACACAAGCAGCTTCACTTTACAAAACTTTTAGGGATGCCGGACATTTGACCCTGGAGTGGAATAGTCTATTTTCTGACTTAAAGGTTCCACTCTGCCTTTATCGTACACTTAAGAGTTACCTCTCAACATTTCATGCTGATACCAAAGTCCAAAAGCAGACATGGCTTACCCAGCTGGGACAATCCTGGACCACAATGGTAACGTCTCCAAAGACACGTGAAGTGTACTCCATGAAGGCTGGGTTATGCAAGCTGCTCTCCAAGTCACTGGGGCCCACCAGCGCACCATGGCCCAGGTAGCTCCACAGCAGGCCTCCCTGCAGCTGGCCCTGGCCCATGATTTCTTCCCCTTGGCCGACTCCACCGGGGCACTCGCTCCCCAGAGCCACAATGTGAATGGACCTGAGAGGGGGACGCATGAGCCAAATGGCACTCTTTCTTTTTCCTTGTCCTCATCCTTCATGCCAGTGAAACAGATGCTGACAAGCTTGGCTGGGGTCCTTATTACATACATGTAGTGTGTTGTCAAAGATAAATCAAATAGAACCATGTGTTGTTGATGATGTGTAAATTCATGAAAAGCATACCAAGAAATTGAGTGTGCTTGAGCGTAGACTACAGGAATGTGAAAATGTGAAAGGCCAGCAATTACAGCAGATACGACACAGGTATTAAACTTCAGGCCTGCGGTCCAGATCCGGTCATCTTTGTCATTTTATGTGGCCCGTGAAAGCTTGCAAAATGTTTTCAAAACTAGTCATATTAATTATGATAACTGAATGCACTGCAATTTATGTAATATGATGGGGCGATTATTAGCATTCCTGAATATTAAAGTTCTGCCTCATGCTGTAGCCATAAACAAAGCAGACGTCAGGGCTAGCCATACATTTAAACAAACGAAAAGCAACTATAAACAGCTTCTCCTGTCCTAGGCGCTTCAGATGGAGCCAAAGCAATAACAAATGCCATGATTATTATTAATTATTATTATTATTATTATTATTATTATGCCAGATTGGATCATAATTCCGACTGTTCCCGTTGCACTTGCCTCCAAGAAGACAAACAATTAATGTTGCACTTTCCTAAAAAGAAAAGATTCAAGCTGTTGATGTTAAATAACATTCATGCAGTTTCATTGTTATATACATATATATATATATATATATATATATATATATATATATATATATACAAACATGACAATGTGCCTATATGTGACGTTTTTCTAATGAGTTGTAGGCAGCTAACAACTTACATTGCGGTCACGGTGCCGTTGCTGCCCTACGCGAGCGTGTCCTCCTCACGGTGCGTTCGCACGCCAGTCTGCGGCAGTCAGGCTCGTCTTTTTCCGCAGTGAGCCACGGCTCCGCTCCGCCGTGAATCGCTCATCGGCGGCTGGTCCCAGTGGAGCCCGGTCGCGCTAACTGGCATTCCCCCGCCTCGCTAGTCATTCATAAAAGCGGGAGACTCGACCCAGCCGTCCCGACCGCGAGGAGACGGCTCACTGTGTTGGAATACTAACAACACTCAATGGGCTAAATTAACAAGTTGCCAGCGGGTGGTGAACGCAATTAACCACCGCGGAGCAGAGCCTCGCGCGCCGCTGTCCAGACCACATTAATGACGTCGGACGCTACAACAAAGTCTTATTGGCAACAAAATCGAGAGAGAGAGAGAGAGAGAGAGACAGACAGACAGAGAGAGAGACAGACAGAGAGGTGAGGAGATTGTGGTGGGGGGCAAAAAGGGGGGGGGGGGGGGGGGGTGCATAAAGGAATGAAGCGCTCGCCTGACTCAGCAACATGCACGCGTAACCGTGCAGAGCTCTAATTTACTGATGGTTTACTCAGCTTGGGGTTAATGGGCAAAAGGGTTGTGTTCACCACAGCTATCTGAATATGAGATGTTGTAATGGGCCAAAAATTGAAATGGATCTCACATACCAAAAAAATCTCACTCACCAAATAACCTTTCAGGGACACCATAAAAAACTCTCAGGCACTCCCAAAACACACACGCACACACACACGCGGACACAAAATTTCACATGCACCAAATACTGTAACTCACCCACACCAAGAAACTGACTCACACACACCAAAAGACCTCTCTCACACTCACCAAAAAGCCTCTCACACACACCGAGAACCTCTCACACTCAATAAAAAACATCTTACACAAGAAAAAAAACCAGCTCACACTTACCAAAAAAAACATCCAGGCCACACCAAAAAAACTCTCAGGGTAGACACACTCAGAATCACGCTCACAAAAAAACTCATACTCACCAAAGAAATCTCTCACACTCACTCAAAAAACACTCACACAAACCAAAAACAGTCTCTCAAAATTACCAACAAAACGTACACACTCACCAAAAACCTCTCACACACACCAAAGTAACTTTCACCCGCACTAAGTCTCACACACACACAAAAAATGTCTCACACACACCAAAAAAACTCATACTCAACAACAACAACAAAAACTTTCACACTCCTAAAACACTTAACTAAAAAGTCACTCATCAAAAACACCTTCCACATTAATCACAAAACCTCACATGTAAAAATATCTCACTATCACACAAAAAAACTTGCAGGCTTCCCAAAAAAAAACTCTCACACATGCCAATTCTCTCTCTCTCTTTCTCTCTCTCTCGCTCACACACACACACAAACTGTCAATCACCAAAAATCCTCTCACTCACACACAAAAACTCACATCACACCAAAAAAATTCTTACTATGACAAAACACCAATCTTTTTTTCTGTGCAGACTTTTTTTTCGTCTGTGTAATTGTCAAAAAAATTTACATGTGAAACGAAGCTCAAAATTGTAAATGGGAGCCATCTCAAATCTCAAATGCTGATTGGCTTTGCCATGCAGCAAGTCCCTCACGGATTTTTTTTTTGCACTTTCATTCAAATTAGCATCCAGCCATCAGCCGCCATTGTGTTGCACACCAATAACATGGTGGCCCCAAAATCTTCACCCTAGCCCACCTACAAAGAGCATAAAACAACCATTTCCCTAGATTTGACATTATATTTTCATGACAGATGTTCTAATAAGTTCATTTCTGATTTTTTTGACAATGTTTGTAGATGATCCCTTTCAAATGCTCCAGTGTACATTAACTTACATTCTCCTGGCTCTGACTCATTCTTCCACTTGGATAAATGGATACATGGCCAAGCAATTGCATGGTGCATGGGGTACAATGTCAATGCAATGACAAGGTGAAGACCATTATCTG
Source organism: Phyllopteryx taeniolatus (assembly GCF_024500385.1). Lineage (NCBI taxonomy): Eukaryota > Metazoa > Chordata > Actinopteri > Syngnathiformes > Syngnathidae > Phyllopteryx > Phyllopteryx taeniolatus. The sequence continues at coordinate 11,870,142 of NC_084510.1, forward strand.
ATAAATGGATGAAATATAAAATAGGCCCCGTGGACCTTATAAATGTGATAATAATATCTGGACATCCCTCTTGGATAGGTTCCAGGGCTTCTGTTACATGTTTAAAATGGAAGAAAATCATAACGGTCTAATTAGCATTAGCCGTAGCATTTGTGGCATACATAGCTCCACTCCATGGAGACAAAGGTGTTGGTCCACCAAAATGTTGCTCTTACATGAACTTTTAGCCCTCATCCTGACTGACCTCAAAAGACCACTGAAGCATTACAACCCTAACTGAATTTCAAAAACAATAATTACATTTTAAAATTGAATAAGCATTAACCCTCTCCTTGAGTCATCACCTTATCGTGGTGGAGAGGTTTGTGATCCTAGGAGCTAAGTTGTCTGGGGCTTCACGCCCCTGGTAGGGTCACCAATGGCAAACAGGTCCGAGGTGAGTGACCAGACAAAGCACGGCTCCAAAAACCTCTATGACGAACAAGATATATGGATCTAGATTTCCCTTGCCCGGATGCGGGTAGTTACAATAGTTACTTTCAGCAGCTGTCATATGGCAGGAATATCACTTATTCACAGTACAAAAAAAGCATTACCTTAACCATACCATAACCATTACTTAGTAATGTATGCCACACAAGTTACAGAATGATGAAACATGAAAAAATAACTTAAATATGAGTATAGTTGAAGCCACATTAAATGAGCAATTTAGAGAAGATTTGACATGCCAAATAGCCAAATAGACATCTAAATATAAAGCACACCATTCTCAGTACACTTCTCTAAAGACTAATTTGATAGATAGATAGATAGATAGATAGATAGATAGATAGATAGATAGATAGATAGATAGATAGATAGACAGACAGACAGACAGACTGTAGCAACCCTGCCGATTGTTTCGGGGTCCATGAAGGCAAATGTGTGTGTGTGTGTGTGTTTTAGCATGTGTGTGTGTTTGTGTGTGTGTGTGTGTGACCTTAGTAATGTCCTCTTTAGAGAAACTCGAAGAAGTGACTGTATTTCCAATTTAAGTATGCCAATCCCTCGTCACCGTGCATTGCGTTTGCGCCGCTGGCTGCTTGGGTACACGTGAGTTGCCTATGTGCGGAAAACGTGCAACACGTGGCGTCATTGCCCCAGACGGCTCAGTTTATAAATCTTTCGCCTTTTTTCAATATTGTAGTTAGTCGTTGCGTGCATTTTAGTTATGGATAGTTAAGAATATAGGGTGTTTCGTCTGTTTTATTAGTCATTACTAAAACAAAGGCTGAAAACTGGTCTACACTTATGACATGCACCGTGACTGAATCGAGTGTATTTGTCTCTGTTTGCATTAAGACTTTCTGAAACTCAGTTGCCATGTTTTGCGAGGCTATACTTAAACAAGAAGAAACATGGTTAATGACACTAAGTAGTATGATCTTTATATTTAACAAGAACAATTTTTCACCTTATTTTTCATAAAAATTGTTGGATCACATTGATTCATTCATTTTCCGAACTGCTTATCCACACTAGGGTGGCGGGCGTGCTGGAGCCTATCCCAGCTATCTCCGGGTGAGAGGTGGGGCATACCTTGAACGGATTGCCAGCCAATTGTAGGGCACACATTGATTCAGTCACAATATATACTATACATGAGGAGAATGGAGAGGCATACAAATTGACTAGTGAGCCAGTAATAAATTGTTTGTTTCTGACCAACTCTTTTATTACAATTTTAGTCTGTGAAGATTGAATTCATTTAACATGTACTATACATACCATACAATGTCATTAGCGTATGCCATTAGTAATGAACATCAGAAATTAATTAACTGTGTACTTTATAAAGTATGTATATACAGTACTGTGTAAAAGCCACCATTAGTGCTGTTTTAGCAATGCCATAACAATCATATAAAACTAGAATGCTAGTAGAGTGCAGAATGCCACCAAGGCATAGTGAAAACACTTCATAGGGTGTTGTACTTGTGTTTTCTGCTCCCTCTGTTTGTTAGCTATCAGACTACTTACTGGTTCATTGTGGATAACAAACCGACAGGAAGTGCAACTGATGATTCTGATGGGTGGACAGTTCCACTGATGCCACAGTTACTCAAATAGTAAAAACACATTTCTTTATCTCCACCATTATCCACTTCCTCACCAAAGGTTAATTGGCTCTTCCTCGTCTCATGTACCATCCCTTTTAGGGGATATTGGCTTTGTAATTTTTTTCAAAATAATGCTAAAATGTGTCATAATATTCAATTTTATAAAGCCAAAACTAGTTCTGTCCAAAATAGTCATTGTTAAAACAATGCTAGTGGTGCCTACGTTTGTACTTGTAAATCCCAAATCCCCTAATTCCAAGAGGTAAAAAACTGCTTATATTGTAGACCAATTAAATAAAAGTATAGGTCTAAAACGCTATTTTATATATGCTCCATACAAACACAAACCCCATAGAGAGGATGTCAGAAGAGGCAAGAAGATACCTCTAGAATGTTTCTTCATTCATTAGGAAGATTCCATCCCCTCGTCGACCTCGGCCTTGGCCTCAGCTTTGGCCCTTTTCTCTTTGCCTTCCTCTCCCTGGAAGTAGTCTGACTCGATCCATCCGGGCATTTTAGAGAGCTCCACATAGACATCGCCATTGGTCTCTGTCACTGTGTGGACCCGCTGCTTCACTCCTTTTGAGTACCATATGGGCACGGGTGTTTTGTTGGTCTTGTCAATACGCTTGCATAAACCCTCCCCTTTGGCAAGGGTAATCTTGTACTTGTGATTGGGACAAATTATGCACAGCTTGCCACCTATTTCCTGTGTGTAGAGAAAACATCATAATCTAAAATGCTTTTTACAGATTATCAAATATATAATGTAATATATAATATACACGTGAGAGCCAAATGAAGTAAGAACCACATTATGTCTGCTTTTCTTTGAAACGAGCTCCAAGCCTCACCTCAATATCTCCTGTCTCCAGCTTTGCACCAGCATCTGTCAGAGTGGGTAGATGAATAGTATATTGAAGAAGATGTTTGTTTCTCAAATGAACACATCAGAAAAGTGAAAAATCAGCCCACTGTTACATCATCAATGACTGAGGTCATTTTAGCATTTGTGTGTGAATATGATAAGTATAAGCAATCATAGTCTGTTGTGAATATTTGCGATTTTGTTACAGTCTGATTATTATGAAGAACATGTATTATTGAATTTTCTCTCAAAGCAACTTGCTAGACCTCAGCACCGCAAGAAGCGCACTCACGATAGCAGTAATAGTCCAAAGCATAGAAGCCTCCCTGGTGGTTGATGATTAGTACATCCCGATCCCCCAGTGTTTTGAATGTGCGCTTTGCTTTGATCAAGACTTCTTTCTTCCCCACAAAATGACGCCCCTCTGGTGGCTCCTTCTGCTCCATGGCACTGTGAAACTCTGCAAACATCATATTTTAGAATAGGATTCACATGGACACATTTCTATCTTCACCATCTACTACATAGGTGAGCGGTGAGTGCAAACAAAGCCTTCTTCGCTAGCCGAAACCGATGCACAGACCTATATTTACAAACTCAATTCTAATATCTTTTTAATGACATTTTGTTAATTTATTCCAAATCGTCTATTCTCTTAATTTTGTTTCTCTTGGTTGAACACTTCCAGATCATATTACAGAAACCATCAATACTACACAAGTACACAATGTAACAGCATGCAACTGTACCACATATATCTGTCATGTGTGTGTGTGTGTGTTCCGAGTTTTGTCTTCCCCCCTGTTTCACACACACCTGCTCCTGTGAGCATCTTCACCACCTGTGCCTCGTTCACCCTAATTACCCCTTGTATATAACCTCGTGTCTCATTTCCTCTCGTTGCCAGTTCGTTGTACCTTGTTGTCGCGTTCCAGCATTCCTTGTTTCCACGTCATAGACTCACATTAAGGCTTGACCCTGTTCCGATTATCGACCTTGCCTCTTTGCCTCATGTTTTTGGATACTGTTGCCTCTTTTGGATTTCCTGCCTGTGTCCCGACCTATGCCCGTCTATTAAACCACTCTTTTTGGAAACTGTCCATCTGTTTTGGAGTCGTGCATTTTTTGGGTCCTATCCTCTGTTCCGTTCATGACAATATCATCTGGAGCAATTCAGAATTAATATGTTTTTCAATAACATGACAAAACCATAAAAAAATCCTCGTATTCTCTAGAGAGAATGATTATTACCGGTTAATGTATTAATGTGAGCAGACAGTGCTAGTTGAAGTTTGCTTAAACAACTTTTGCTCTGACCAACCAATCAGAGGACTGAAAAATGCTGATGTTATAAGGGGGCAGCTGCGGACCCTGTGAGGATAAATATGAAATCTGTAGAAAAAGGCCCATTGCTAATATCGTTGAAGTTACATCAAAACAGCAATACTGATTTTAAAGGCCCTGGGCAGATTGCTGTAAATTGACTGTTTGGGTTCATTTTTGTCTTTCGTCCTCACGTAGCCATCGTCATGTCATGTTTTCAAGTAGCCTGTAGTGTTGAGTGTTTTGTTTCCTTACTTTTCTTTGTAACTTCGAATCTTGGTCCTTTTTTTTGTTTTTTTAAATTAGTTTTTGTTTTTTTCTGGGGGCAGGTTGGGGGGGGGTTGTTAAGTATTTTTGATTTTTCCACATCTTGTTTGCCTTTATAGAAACACATTTTCTTAAACTTATTATTACTCCTGCTCCCTTGCCTTGCTTTGCTGGTTCCTTACGTTTGGGTCCACTTTTGCCTCCACACAATCACTATGAAAACCCTCAACCCTGACAAAGTGAAGTGCAATGAAATGAAGAGAATATATGGTTGGTAATAGAGTAATACAATTTCATGGAACAAATATTAGAATTTAGGCTGTAAATGTAAGTCAGTGTTTCTGATAGTGTTTAGGCTGGCAGAGAAGGCCTTGCTGGCCCTTACCGTGCACCACCTTCACTATAATACATAATTGAGCAGACACAAACTAAAAACTGAACAGAACTGCTGAAAAACAAAAAAAATTTCAACTACCGTGAGATCACAGTTTGTGACCCACATTATAGAGACAAGTAAACCACATTACATATATTCCATTCTGCTGTCATCATTCCATCCAGAAATGCAATTAGACTCATCTCCATCTGCAAGCTTTGTGACAATATCCCATAAATATTTTGATGCAGGGGAATCTGACCCCAAGAATGATTCATGTCGTGGAATAATGTGCACTTCAGTGCAGGCTGAGTAAGCACAGTAGTAGGAGTGAAAGTCGCATGCAGGGAAGCCCAATTGTGAGAGGAATCACATAAGATGAGGGAAAGAGTAAGAACAAATAATGTTTCTTTGTTTATAAAAATATTACCAGTTCATTGGATCAATCTCTGGAAAGTACTGATATTTTTTTCTGAAAACTGTACATTCAAATGCTGTATATGATGTGCAAACACATTTGTGCCAGTTATCTGTCCTGTATCGGCCAATTTTTGTTTTGCTTGAAAATGAAAATACATCATCTTACCTTCAATGTGAGCAACTATGTCTTCTGTGCCAAGCCAAGCAACTATATGAATAACAACTCCACACTGTTTGGGAAGGAGGGCTCATTTTTGCTATCTTCAGACACAAGCTGCTGTCAGTGGCTCTTATCAACAGTATCATTCTCCTGTTTCCTCCATGCACAACGGCTTTCGCGGTTTTATTTGTAGGTGTTGGACAAAATATTATAGTATGACGATGATGATGAGGATGATTATTTTTATTGCGACACGGTGAACGACCGGTTAGCACATCTGCCTCACAGTTCTGAGTACCCGGGTTCTAATCAGGTCTTGCCTGTGTGGAGTTTGCATGTTCTCTCTGTGCCTGAGTGGGTTTTCTCTGGGTACTCCGGTTTCCTCCCACATTCCAAAAACATGAATGGTAGGTTAATTGAAGACTCTAAATTCCCCGTAGGTGTGAAAGAAAGTGAGACTGGTTGTTTGTTTATATTTTCCCTGCGATTGGCTTTTTGACCAGTCCAGAGTGTACCCCGCCTCTCGCCCAGAGTCAGCTGGGATAGGCTCTTGTATGTTTATCCATCCATCCATTTTCTGAGCCGCTTCTCCTCACTAGGGTCGCGGGCGTGCTGGAGCCTATCCCAGCTGTCATCGGGCAGGAGGCGGGGTACACCCTGAACTGGTTGCCAGCCAATCGCAGGGCACATAGAAACTAACAACCATTCGCACTCACAGTCATGCCTACGGGCAATTTAGAGTCTCCAATTAATGCATGTTTTTGGGATGTGGGAGGAAACCGGAGTGCCCGGAGAAAACCCACGCAGGCACGGGGAGAACATGCAAACTCCACACAGGCGGGGACGGGGATTGAACCCCGCACCTCAGAACTGTGAGGCTAACGCTCTAACCAGTCGTCCACCGTGCCGCCTCTTGTATGTTTAGTCAGACTAAAATTACATATGCTGGTGGAAATTGCAAATTATTTGCAAATTATTTTCAACCTATATTCAGTTGAATAACTGATGAATTTTATTTATTGATTAAATGTATTTTGCAAATATTTTGAATTTGATGCCTGCAACACGTTTTTAAAAAAAGCTGGGACAAGGGCAACAGAATACTAGGAAAGTGGAGGAATGCTCAAAAAACATCAGTTTGGAACGTTCCACAGGTGAACACCTTAATTAAAAAAAGGTGAGTGTCATAATTGAGTATAAAAAGAGCATCCAAGAAAGGCTGAGTTGTAAGGATGTGGCAAGGTTCACCACTTTGTCAACAACTGTGTGAGCAAATAGTCCAACAGTTCAAGAACATCCATCCATCCATCCATTTTCTGAGCCGCTTCTCCTCACTAGGGTCGCGGGCGTGCTGGAGCCTATCCCAGCTGTCATCGGACAGGAGGCAGGGTACACCCTGAACTGGTTGCCAGCCAATCGCAGGGCACATAGAAACAAACAACCATTCGCACTCACAGTCATGCCTACGGGCAATTTAGAGTCTCCAATTAATGCATGTTTTTGGGATGTGGGAGGAAACCGGAGTGCCCAGAGAAAACCCACGCAGGCACGGGGAGAACATGCAAACTCCACACAGGCGGGGCCGGGGATTGAACCCCGGGTCCTCAGAACTGTGAGGCTGACGCTCTAACCAGTCGGCCACCGTGCCGCCAGTTTAAGAACAATGTTTATCAATTTACAATTGCAAGGAATTAAGAGATTTTGTCATCTACGGTACATAATATCATCAAAGGATTCAGAGAATCTGGAGAAATCTCTACACGTAAGCAGCAAGGCCGAAAACCAACATTGAATGTGCGGGAGCTTTGATCCCTCAGGTGGCACTGAATTAAAAACTGGCATCATTATGTAAAGGATATTACTTTGTAGGCTCAGGAAGACTTCAGATAACCATTCTCAGTGAACAATGTTTGCCGCTACATCTACAAATGGGAATTAAACCTCTATCATGCAAGTGAAAGCCATATATCAAGAACACCCAGAAACGCCACTGGCTTCTCTGGGCCCAAGCTCATCTGAGATGGACTGACACAAAGTGGAAAAGTGTGCTGTGGTCTGATGAGTCCACATATCAAATTGTTCTGGGGAAATCATGGATGTCGTGTTCTCCAGGCCAAAGAGGAAAAGGACCATCCGGAAGTCCAAAAGCCAATATCAGTGGTGATAAGGGGGGGTGTTAGTGCCCATGGCATGGGTAACATGCACATCGCTGAAGGCACCATTAATGCTGAAAGGTACATTCAGGTTTTGGAGCAACATATGCTGCCATCCAAGCAACGTCTTTTTCAGGGACGTCTCTGCTTATTTTAGCAAGACACTGCCAAGCCACATTCTGCACGTGTTGCAGCAGCATGGCTTCATAGTAAAACTGTGAGCACTTGACTGGCCTGCCAGCATTCCAGACCCATCTTCCATTGAAAATGTGTGGCGCATCATGAATCTCAAAATACGACAAAGGAGACTCTGGACTGCTGAGCAACTGAGTTGTGTTATATTTTATGACATATTTTAGTCTGTCTATCAATTTTACCTTTGCAATTGAAACTGAACTTTTTGTTAGTGGTGAAGTTAAGGTTATGTTAAAAGTTAAACTTTATGCTTGTTTGTGGACTGCCTTAAACACCCTAATTAGATTTCTAAGGCTATATGTTTTATACAGCTAAACAGCCCTGGGTCAAATTGACCAAAAACACCACTGTGTGCACAGGATCGACTGAATTATATGTTATCATGTTATTTATTATTCTAATTTACCAAGTATAAATTAGCCAACAAGCTCAACGAATGTAACTCATTCATTATGACAGTTAAACAAACCGGAAAGGTTATGTTTGTTCTCACATCAGCACGGACTGGTTTCGGTGTGCACCTATGCTCTGTGTCTTCGTGCCGATGGGAAACAAGCTCCGATAAGACAAACTTCGATAAATGAACTGTAAGTTCCATTATATTTTGAATATTAATAGATACATATCCATGACAAATTATACGCAATGTGCACAAAAATGTAAAAAAATAAAAACGCTAACACGTCCAGTTCAGTAAGCTAACCTACCAGACAGATAACGTAGCTAGCAAGATAGGTAAATATAAATCTACCGTTTACATGCAATGAATACAAAATATAATCCGGTGGTTGCATTCCACTTCTTAACGCGTTCATCTATTTTAGGGTTCTGCCACTCACACGCCATATATAACTCCAGTCAAAATGTTACAGGGATATGCCCTTGTCAATACAGTTGTACCTGTACATTTACAGTAGTCAAAATAATGAGTGCGTTGTAAAAACGTTTTTTTTTTTAAATCTGTGTGAATATTCTATTGTAGTTCTGCTTCTAGATGTTATTGTAATGGTGTCACAGTAGTTTGAAGTATTAAGATTAATGTGCGTCCGTACTATCGTTATTTGTGTTTCCTCGCTAACACAAGATGGCGCTGCGAGCCTGTGGTTTCATTGTGTTTCGACGTCTTGCAAGTTGTGCTCCTCCACCGGACAACATAGAGTTCCTCCTCTTGCAGACCTCATATGGACATCACCACTGGACCCCTCCTAAAGGTACAAAACAGAACCTGTTTTAGCCTCTCAAGTGGAATTAGTACTGTAGTAGCGATGTGTTTCAACCTTTATTGAGCCAAGGTACTACTGTACTCAGAAAAAGTAAAGTATATTCAGCTTCTGGGTGAAATTTCAGGATAAAACGAAAATGCACTATAACCTTTACAGGTGAACATATTTTGACCTTGTTAGGTGTCTTAAGATTTCAACATGTGAACAGCATGAAGAAGACTGCTGTTTTATATACTAATGCTACTGTAACTGCACCAAGAAATGCATTGAGTTAAATGTGAGTTTCAAATATGCCGGCACTCAAGTTAAGTGAAAAATGTTTTTGCGATTAAGGTACTGTAATGCCCTCGCATGTGGGCAAGAGCTATCTGTTTTGCATAGATGTCTGCTTATTACAAAACAAAATGTTATTTACTAGGGGTGGGCGAGTACCCATACTAGGTATCAATATAAAGCTGATACCGGCCTTATTTCAAGTTATCGGGTACTTGTGAAAGCTGCAGATACCACCCACTAATACTTAAGGCAGAAAAATCTGACATCGAGTACAGTAATTTCTCATGTATAATGCGCATTTGTTTCCCCCCAATTTTTTTTTTTTAATCTATAGTGCGCATTATACATAGGTAAAGGGGAAATGGAAAGAAAAAAACTTTGCCGCTATCTAAAGATTATGAAAAAGCTGTACATTTTCATTCCAATATTCCACCACCACCTACAGGTTATAAGAGAGGTGGACACTTTCATTCCAATATGCGACCGCCACCTTGAGGTTATTAGAAAGGTGTATCCTACACTTTCATTCCAATATGACAGGGGTAATTTTTTTTTTTTAAAGAATTGTACCCATCTTACAAATTCTGCCTGGGTAATCAAACATATGAGCACAACTGTGTTTTCTCATTGACTAAATAAAAGTAGGGCTTTGAAGTAAATAAAAAAAGAATTCAATTTTCAAATAAAGTGCTTAACTTCAGAATAATTGTTTGAAAAAAACCTCACAAAATACTGATAATACTTCATTTTGATCATATGGGTAGAAGCAAAATCATTACACATAGGTAGAAGGGTTTTCCAGAATTTTTAGGTCAATTTTGGGGGTGCGTATTAAAGGAACCTGTGTTTTAAAATCTCCGAACTCCCGTGGTTCCAAGCGTGTTCGTTTTCGTGAAAGAACTTCGTTCACAACAATGTATCAAAACCAACCAATTTATTCCTGACAGAGGAGTCTATACATTTGCAGAGCTCTGGGTTCGTAACTACCCTATCTTATCCTTAGCAGATAAAGTAGTCGAACTGAAACTATCTGATTCTACCCCAGATTTATACAATGTTTCAAACGGGCCAGTATGTAATCGCTGTCGTCTGATTGGTCCGTAATCCAACGTCATCGTTGTCCTGCAGAATGATGACCATTTGATCTGGCTCCGGCGGCACGGTGGACGACTGGTTAGAGCGTCAGCCTCACAGTTCTGAGGACCCGGGTTCAATCCCCGGTCCCGCCTGTGTGGAGTTTGCATGTTCTCCCCGTGCCTGCGTGGGTTTTCTCCGGGCACTCCGGTTTCCTCCCACATCCCAAAAACATGCATTAATTGGAGACTCTCAATTGCCCGTAGGCATGACTGTGAGTGCGAATGGTCGTTTGTTTCTATGTGCCCTGCGATTGGCTGGCAACCAGTTCGGGGTGTACCCCGCCTCCTGCCCGATGACAGCTGGGATAGGCTCCAGCACGCCCGCGACCCTCGTGAGGAGAAGCGGCTCAGAAAATGGATGGATGGATGGATGATCTGGCTCCAGACTTCTGCTCCAGGTGTCGCCTGCAGATGTCGGCTCACATTCCTGCATTCAATGTTTATAGTGGCTCCCCGCAGTTCCTTTCTTCCTTGAGATGTGTCTCCAAATACCACCTGATGGGGGGGGGTTTTCCTGCAATAAAACTCCTACCACCTTATCTGATTATACTGTAATACACATCCTCTTCCAAACTAGTTAGACCATGAAACTCTATATTATATTCTATTACATAAAGAATTACATATTAGAATATAAAGTATTCTATATTCCCTTCAGTATTATACATGGGTGTACATTATACACGAGAAATTGTGGTAAGTCCTCCTCGCTATACTGTGGCGGTTTGACACATCGGTGAATCATCATGTGCATCAGAAATAAATAAAGGTCTTTGTTCAGAATTATCTGTTGTTGTTTTAATTTTAATTTTATGTAACAAAAGTACTAGTGGTGTCGCTACTCTGTTTCGGTGAATACTCAACAGTGAATCCTAATACTGGTATCAGTATCGACCATCCCTAATATATATGCTTGAAATTAATTCCATTAAATTACCAATTTCCAGTTAATCCCTATCGAAAGTTTCTAATTTAGAATATTTCCATAATACCCTTGCCTGAATTGAAAGAACCTGTTCACCATCAGGCCATGTGGACCGAGGTGAAGATGACCTCACCACAGCTCTTAGGGAGACAAAGGAAGAGGCGGGCCTTGGCACAGAAGACCTTCAGGTCATCGAGGGCTTCCTGAAGGAGCTGCGCTACGAGGTGAGAGGTCAACCCAAGGAGGTGCTCTACTGGCTAGCCGAACTCCGAGACCCGGGGACAGAGGTCACTCTGTCGGATGAGCACCAGAACTATCGCTGGGCCCACTTGGAGGACGCCTGCTCTCTGGCCCAGCACAAAGACATGCAAGACACTCTGAGAGCAGCACATAGACACTTGGAGGCTAAGCAGGACAAGCAGTGACACACGGGTAATTTTAGGATTGCATTGTCAAGTACCTCCTCAATATTCTTAATGAAATGGGTTGGGTAAATACAGGGGGTCTTTGGTTTACAACGGAGTCCCCTTCCAACAGCAATTTTATGTGTAAGTCGAAACGCACCGTAGTGTTATCACTAACCCACACTAACAAAGTAATAAAGTTATAATTACAGTAAATGTTTGTTTGCTAAACACTTCTCGGGCCAGAAATATAAGGAAATCAAATGAAAAAAATAACTATAGTGGTTACTGAGCATGCCTCCGAGTGCTGTTTGACAACGTATTCTTAGGCGAAATGTCATGTCTGGATCGTCGTAACCAATATAATCATGTATTTTGCACACATCCTGGAGATGATTGAGCTCAGCAAACCTCATGTTCAATTATGACAATTTCAAACAAACCAAATTAGGTACGTGGTCTATTGCAGCAGTCACCAATATCTGCCCTTGGGCACCTTGTCGCTCCCAATGAACTCATGAGAGAACACACAACACTCGGCTGTAAAAAGGTTGGTGATCCCTGGCCTATTGTAAAGCACCACCACTGAAATGATAGCTACTAGTTCTACTACTGTTTTTATTATTAATAATTGTTAGGGATGCGACCATTTTTCTCACTAAATATATTTCCAAAGGTGCTATTGACATGAAAATTTCACCAGATGTTGGGAACAACCCAAGTAATCCATACAAAGAAAGTAGAACAAATAAGCTCAGAAATTAAGTTTTTTAATAATATGAAATGACACAGGGAACAAGTATTGAACATGCCAACTGGTCTTCAAAATCCTTTGTTTGCAATGACAGTGTAGCGTATATTGGGTTTGGATAAAAGCGTAATTAATTTGGAAAAGGAATACGTCAGAGAGTAAAGGCCTGCATTTACTTCCGGTGTAATTTGACGTATGTTGAAGGTAACAATAAAACTATCTTTGTCTCGTATAGGGCACCACATCTCTATATTCATAAATTTTGGAAAAGTGACGAAAAAACCTCTATCAATCTCTGTACTTTAGAAGGCTCGCTACATGGATGAAATAAATAGTTCTCGATTACAGCGGTTTTACTATTTCACTCAAACACACAAAGTACAGACAGGAAGTGGAATTTAAGAGAAATTTTAATTAAATCTACAGGGGAACTACAGGAGGAACAATGCAGAGGGACTTTACTACAAAAAAGAAAAGGTACAGATAAACATTCGTAAAGAAGGCTAAACTCGTGGCGTAAGTGTGGAATGCGGATGTGCGTTGAGCGATTCGAGAGCTGGGAATTTCTGTGACCGTTAGTGTAAGACCAATTATGCACCAAGTTGTACTTGGTAATCAGCAAATTATACTCGCGTTGCACATAAGACAAATAGGCAGGCAGGTCGATCCTTCCGATGGCTGAGCTAAGCCGTCGACAGGTTGATTTGAAAAAAAAACGAGGAAAAAGAAAAAGCAAGGGTAGAGTAGCCGAAGCGCCTGAGTGACGTTCGTCACGTACTCTTGCAGCTGCAAATCCTTCCTGCCGGCTTCCTCTTCTCACCCACACACAAAAGTATAGTTTGGGGAGCTGACAGAATAACTCGGTGGGTCAGCGATCGTCGGCGCAGCAAAGAAGAGTCGACCGGACCTAGCTCGTGTTGGCTCGCCTCGCCCCCACCTCGTGGTGAGGAGTGGGGCTTCTTGGCTGGGAGCCAGCATCTTCGGCAGAGCAGGAGACCAAGAGCAGAGAATTAAATTATCTCCAGTCTTTTGTATCAAGGAAAAAGGGGTTGCCCTAAAAGGCAAGAACGGGAAGGACAGACCACGCCTCTGATATTGAAATTCACTTCGAGAATTATCTGTAGTATAAAACCAGTGGGTCTAAAATCCATCCATCTTCTGAGCCGCTTCTCCTCACTAGGGTCGCGGGCGTGCTGGAGCCTATCCCAGCTGTCATCGGGCAGGAGGCGGGGTACACCCTGAACTGTTTGCCAGCCAATTGCAGGGCACATAGGAACAAACAACCATTCGCACTCACAGTCATGCCTACGGTCATGCATGTTTTTGGGATGTGGGAGGAAACCGGAGTGCCCGGAGAAAACCCACGCAGGCACGGGGAGAACATGCAAACTCCACACAGGCGGGGCCGGGGATTGAACCCGGGTCCTCAGAACTGTGAGGCTGACGCTCTAACCAGTCGGCCACCGTGCCGCTGGGTCTAAAATAAGAAGTAAATTCCCAGCTTTTGCATTGTCTCACACACCATGGTTAATCAATGCAATGAGTGTTTCAACCATATTTGGTGGCCAAGAACACTTAATGTCAATTATGTCACATTTTCGTGTGTCTGAAGTAAAGACAATCATATTCGGTTGACAAACAGGTTTGGGAGCAGACCTGGAAGAAACATCATCATTAGTGACATTGCTATCATGATATACACTGAGAGCATGAGTGCAAAGTATCATTAAATATAAAACATCACGATAAAACTGTGGGTACTGATAATAAGCTTGCAGTGACTCTAAAATGCCAAGGGGTGTCGCCCGCGCTCCACCAATGGTCCCAGAGCATCTAGGACATTAAAATGACCCAAGGTCAGTTGTAATTGCTCTGGATGAGTTCCTGTGTAGGTCTGAGAGTAATAGTTTAACTTGTGGCCTGTCTAACTAATGAATCCATTGTTGTCCATGGTCCCAAACAGTCACATTTGAAAGGAGGGTTTCCCAAATTCTTGGTCATTAAATCAGTCGGCAGAAAAAGGGTCTTTGTTGGAGAACCCATTAAGAAT